>NW_009923413.1:4345-30274 GCF_000696875.1 Nestor notabilis
CCCCAGTGACAAACATGCAAACATAGATTGAAAAAGTGTGTGCTTGTTTACATCCTCAATATTGTACCATTTGTACAGTGTTTTGGAGGTTCTCAACACTGAGGGATTCTGAGAAATTACTTTTCTTTTCAAGTCTTTAATGACCAGGCATAAACCAAATGCATTGGAAGAACTTGTCCAGCCTGAAAAGTTTAGGTCTGAATAACTTTAGTCACCTCTTTAACACAGAAGTTGGACTGACTATTTTGCAAGATCAGGTTTTGCCATGTTGTTTCTATTATTCCCCCCCTTTTAATCAGGATATTTCAGAAGCTTGTACCTTTTTAGGTTGATCCAAAAAAAACAATCTGGAAGCTCAGAGTTTGATTTATGGACAGTTATGGGTGAAGTGTGATATGGATATGAACTGGTTAATGCAGCTCTATAAGCTACCAAATGTTTTATGAGATACTGAGAAACTGTGCCTTTGCACTAAGTGATTGATGAAAAGCCTCATCAGATCAGAGGGAATCCTAGGAGTTTTGCTGGGACAGTGAGTGACTTTCCCACATCTTAAGCAGTTGGATCTTCCTTACTATCAGCCTCCCATTAGCCATTCCAGTAGTAATGGTCTCACT
The DNA here is from genome assembly GCF_000696875.1 of Nestor notabilis. Taxonomy (NCBI): domain Eukaryota; kingdom Metazoa; phylum Chordata; class Aves; order Psittaciformes; family Psittacidae; genus Nestor; species Nestor notabilis. Next base: position 4,963 of record NW_009923413.1, read on the forward strand.
GGCACTGACAAGACCGTGTAACTTAAGAGCTTAGGGAAACCCTCACTAGTTACAGCAGTTTGTTCTTCCAGCTTAACTGATGGCTTGTGAAGTTGGAAACCCATACCCTGAGTGTGATGGATTTTGTTTGGAAACTGATTCCAGTGGATAACTCATTTAAAAGAGTTCCTAGAGATCAGACATGTCAAGAGTAGCCTGTTTAAAACAAGGCCCATCTCAACATAGAGGGCCAGCAGAGATGCAAGAAAGAACCCTTGCATGATAATAACCCTTATGTGTATTTTGTGTGCACAGTTATGCTGAATGATTTTCAAAGCTGCCTTCTTCCTCTTTATTTCTTTGAATTCACACATCATTCCTTGAGCTGTCCTTGCAAGCTGTCTTTCCCATGGTGCTTGACCAAGAAAGAGGACACAGGGCTACCCTGTAGTGGGAATCCAAGAGGAAAAGGTCAGTCATTCTTAGCCCACAAAAGAGGACTTAGCAATCAGTTGTCAGATCATGAGGCTGGAGGGTCCCATGTTAAATAAGTCTGTAACATGTTTATGATGATCTATTTCAGCTCTTCCGCAGCAAGTGCGTGGAGGATGTGGGAGGAAACTAAGCTAGCTGTTCCTTCAGGTCTGAGAGAAAGTGTCATCATTCAAAACCCCTTTGATAAACTGTCTTGTAGTTCCAGCAAAAATAGTACCCAAAGACAACTGTCTGCAGGGTTGGGATTTTTGGATCAGCTAAAGGATGGGACGCGCGGGGATGGGGGAGTAAGGAATGCAGCTGAAGGGTTTTAGAAGATCTATTCCCAGTCTCCTCTGTGCTGCTAATTGTTTAAATAACTGCTTTTCTAGAAGATTTTTTCTTTCCCATGTATGTGTTCACAACCTCACTGTCAATCACACAAACCAAGAAGTGTCTGGGAATGTATGTATAAAGCAGTAGTTAGAGCCAGCAGTTCTCGAAAGGTATCAATGCACCAAAGATGCAAACTGTGAATAACTAACTCAGGGGAGATTCTGTTGTATTTTCAGCTGAGATAGTTAGTTTTCTTCCTAGTAGCTGGTGCAGGGCTGTGTTTTGGCTTTAGTCTGAGAACAATGCTGATAACACGCCGATGTTTTAGTTGTTGCTCAGTAGCACTTACCCTGATCAAGAACTTTTCAGTCTCATGCTCTGCCAGTGAGGAGGGGCACAAGAAGCTGGGAGGAAGCAGAGGCAGGACACCTGACCCAAACTGGCCAAAGGGCTATTCCATACCACAGCACATCATGCCCAGGATAGAAACTGGGGGGAGTCACCTGGAAGGGAAGGATCATTACTCAGGTTGGTCTTAGGTATCAATCAGCAGGTGGTGAGCAATTGTATTGTGCATCATTTGTGTTTTCTGAGTATTCATTTATTTTTTTGTGGTTCCCTATTTTTTAATCACTGTTGTTGCTATTTCTATTATTTTACTTCATTTCAATTATTTAACTGTTGTTATCATAGCCCATGCATGTTACTTTTTTCCAGTTCTCCTCCCCATCCCACTGTGTTTGTTTGGGGGGAGTCAGTGAGTGGATGTGTGGTACTTAATTGCCATCTGAGCTTGAACAATGACAGTCCTTTTGGCACAAAGGGTTGAGATAATGATGGATTTGACCAGAATGTATTAAACCAAATTTGCTGTAAACATTCATTGTATTGTAATAGCCTTTGGTCACAATGTTGCCTTGTTCAGAGTCCATGTGCTCGCTGGTACACTATGTAATGCTGTTCTTGCCATGTGTGCTCCATATAGTGATGTTTATCTGTGGGACTTGTACTTTGTAGTGCTGGATTATGATATGATAAAGTGGTTGGTGATAATCTGGTATGTGCTCTCATTGTTACCTTTGTCCCTTGGGAGGCATCTTGTGGGAACTATTAACTGTTAAATCTTTGGTCTTTTCTACTTGGAAAGCCAGCCTATAACAGAAGCATCTTCCTACAGCTTCTGTCCTTTGTTTCATTCTTCTTTTCTCCCTTCCCTCCAATATCCTTCTTCAGGATAATTACATTTTTTTAAAGATTCTGAATATTCTTTGAATACCCTTGAAACCAGCCTGGCTCTTTTGTGAGGGACCAGCATGTTGTTGGATATGGTTCAGATCTTGCTTAGGGTTAAAACAGCTGCCTGTGGCTACTCCAACCCCCATGAAAAGCACTGTGGCTCGAAGGAGAAAAAGAAGGACTCTGGCTCTAATGACAGGCACCGTGGTATTGTTGAAGATATCATTGTGTGGGGCAGCACAGCAGAAGTAGTGTTTGAGAAAGGGGGTGGGGTTGGAAAATAGTAATCCAAAATCCTTCTGAATGATTGTTTTGTCATAAAACAAAGTGAGGTCAACAGGAGATCCAGTTTTTGGGGGTAAAATGGCAAGATGGACATTGTCAGATCCCAGTGGAAGTGATCAACAAAATAACAGCAATGTCTCCACCAAGTAGCAAGAAAAAACCACAACCTTTTCTCAAGTGTTCTGAATTTTCTTTTCTATTATTACTATATTTAAATCTCAAGCATTAAGCTGTTCTTATCTCAGGCTGTTTGGGATTTGCTGCCTTCCCAGTCTCCTCGCCATCTCGCTGTGTGTGGTGGGGAGTAAGGGAGTGGCTGTGTGGCACTTAGTTGCCAGCTGGGGTTAAACCATAACAGGTTCACATCTGTATCTGCAGTGCTCCAGCTGCACTCTCCGTGTGTACAAAAGGCTGAACCATAATGCTGGATCCAAGCAGACATAATCTGGGAAAATTCAAGGCAACATGTAATCTTCCTTACTGGCAGCCATCTCCATAAAGAGAACAAAGGAAACTGCAGATGTGAACTCTAGGAGCGTTATGGACACTCATGAATTTAATATGGATTCTATGTGTACAGTTCTTTTTAAAGACAATTAGAGAGTGAAGAGAAATGTTAAACTTGGGTCCGAGGGAAACAAACTCTGTTTAGGCAGGTACTGTAATATGGATTGCCCTATTAAGTGCAGTTCGCTTTAAATTTATTTATATGTATTTATTTAGAGCAGAAGCCTTTTGGCTGGAGTCAGGCTCTGCGTGACTTCATAGAGGATGCCATTTCCTGGCTTGATTGGGGATCATTTTAGTCTTGTAACACCTAATATTAATTTGGGTTTAGGCAGCAAATACAAAGCTGATGTTAGTTTAGATTCTGGTCTCCTTTTGTTAAAGTATCTGTTAATGTTTTAAGGAGGATGGTTTGGGTTAATCCAGAGATGGACTCAAGATGCTGCCAGTCTTGAATTTGGACATTTTAAAGGTCCAGTGTGGGGTGGGTGGAGGGCTACTTGGACCATTATAAATATTTCAAGGATAGATATTTTGATTTCATTCCATTTCTGTTATCAGCTGCCAATTCCTTACCATCCCCACCCAAACTCTGAAGGCTAAAGCCAGGCTGCAGAATTGTTGTAAACCTCCTCTTAAACCTCCTCCTGACATTCAGCTATGACACTTATTAGACTGACTCAGTTTGTACTGCTGAGCCATGTCTCCCTCTTCGGCTACAGCTGACAGTGCTCATAAGTCACTGCTCATCCAGGAAACATCTTCAATGTACTCTTGAAGTGAATAACAGATCCGATTGCCTCTTGTAGCTGGTGGGCATTGTCCTGCATGGCAACATTGGTGGTGGAGAGAGAAGTCCACCTGAAGTGCTGAGGTATGCTTCTTGCTCATCTCCACTGCTGCTTTGGGATGATCAACCATGGCTGTCTTGTCACAGAAGACCCTGCATAATGTTTCTTTACAGTATTGTTGCTTCCTTAGCCACTAGTGAATTTGTAGGCAGTGTTTCTTGCTAATAAACCCCTCAGGTGCCTTCCTGGAGAGGAGCACACCAAAAAAGTTGACAAACAAAGTTAAAAAGAGGGGGCAAAAAGAAAAAATAGGAAGAAGTGAGAAATATGATAACTCTTAATGTTTTGGGCTTCTGGGCTATAACTTCAAGCATGTCTGAATTGATTTGCAGGCAGAGAGAAGCCCGTGTTCTGAGGCTGCCGGATGTGAGGCAGCTGAGTGCTGTGACTGTTAGGACAGTGTTGACCCTGGGGGTATCAGATGGACTTGTGTTCACTGCTGGGCTAACCATGATGGTGTAACTTCACTTTTGGAGCTGGCAGGCTTAGAGAGCATAAGCAGTCACCATACTTCAGCCCACAAAACATGATGCAGATATGCCCTTGTGCTGGTAAGAAATGCTGGCCATCATTCTTCCCGAGCAGTGCTGAATTTACTGCCTGGAGTCATCTATTAATACAGATGGACACGTTGCACACTCATGTCCTTGGGAGTCCAGGTCATGTATGAACAAAGAGTGAAAGATAGAGTTACACTCAAAACTTTGTTCTGCAGAAAGAAAACATACCTTGTATGTATTGTCAAATATTATTAGTGTAACTAAATTGCTATCAGTATAATTAATAATTATTAGTCCAGACCTAAATATCAGAGAAAAGGAAAATAGAGTAAAATTCTAGAAAAAATATCTCAGTATGTATTCATTTTAAATTCCTGTATATACACAATCCCTTGTATCTCCCTTTTCTCTGCTGTTACACACACTCCCACTCCCATTTGGCTCCTGAAGTCTCTGGCTTCAGTCTGAAGAAGTAGTTAGTGTGTCATCAGTGTCTTAAATCCTGCGTATGGAGAGATATGATGGTGGTGTTGAAAGTTTTTCCCTTGTACTCTAGGGTACATCCCCCCACCAATCCTTCCCCTGCTTTTCATTAGCCCGCACCTCCACATTACACCCAGATTTGCTGTTTGGAGTGTCTTGCATCTACCAGATACTTGTATTTTGTTCACTTTGTTCCCCCTAATACCAGTTTTACATGTTTCCTGAGTCTGCAGTTCTTTGAGATTTTCACATCCCCAGGGCCTCCAGTGCTGTTGTGCCCCCTCTCTGATTGTCTTTGTACTCCTCTACACTGACCTGTGTGCTCACTTTCAAGCCTTCTGCTGCCATACCTTGCCTTTACACCTATAGTCTTCTTGTAGACAAAATCTTGTTCTACTTCATTCGTTAGTACAGAAGTTACTTGTTACAACTGCCTCTATAAAAAATCTTGTACAACATAATTAAAGATAAGTAAAATAAAACAGATAAAGCAATTGCCACCTGGTCATTGAAAAAATACTACTTTTAGGAAGGAATGAAGCTGAAAGCAAGCTCTAGGCAGGCTGAGACAAACCCAGACAAGGCTTGCAGAGACAGTATAAAGCCTGGTCTGTTACTGGCCGTAGCACTGCTGTATTTACTGAATTGTGAAGGAGAGGAGTATGAGGTGACTGGTGGTATTGTTAACTACACATTTTGCATGGTTTTTGCCCATCCTTAAAGCATCAGCTTTAGCTACCTGATAGCTGCCCCTTCTTTCTTCTGAAGGAACTCTCCATTTCTGGGAGAGTCTTGCAGCCCTCCATAGCCTCATGTTGAGGCATTAGGTGGTGCTTCTCACTGGCATGGCTCAGAGGAATATGAGAATTCAGGTTTTCTTGCTCCAAAACATTCACTAATGAATCAAAGAATATCTGCTCTTAGTAGCAAAAGACTGTTGACAAACTCATCATTGCATAAGTTAAGGGACACTTTTCAGTCACAGACACCATTTAATTGGCATATAGCACTGAAGAACTGTGTGCACATTGTACAGATTTATAACTAAATGTGCAGGAATCAGGTTTTCTATCTTAAGGTACATTTTACTTCATTATGTAGGAAAACAGCAGGATCTGCATGGTGTTTTTCCCCCAGATGCTGAGAGGACACTTAATTAGTTTGCTAGGGCGTATCTACTTGCATGAGGAAAGGATGTGACAGCCTCTGCATACTCCAGTTAGGAGGGCAGTGCTGTTCTCCTTCGCCACCTCTTTCTCAGGTGTGTGGCTATTCTTCATGCCCAGGACAGTTCCATTTCTCTATTCAGCCAAGCACTCAACCATTTTGCCTAATTATATCTGATGTTTTACTCATAGTATTATGCTCTTTTTCCAAGGAAATGAAAACCAGATTGTCTCCTTGGCAGCAAAGAATAACAAATGTGCTGTATCGAATAGCTGCTAGATGAAAAAGAGCCGTGATCTGCTTCCGTGCCAGCCGGTGCTAAAGATGCTCAGACAGACAGGAGGCTGCTTCTAGAGCTATTACCTGCTCCCTTGATGTCTAAAAATGCTCTGAAGTAAAGTTAGGGCTGCTTTTTATGAGATGGGATTGTGGATATCTGACTACCAAAGGGTGCTGAAAAACTTCCAATAGACCTTTAAAATCTATTTCAGTGAAGTTTCATTTAATATAATAACACACTTTAAGGTTGAAAGATAACATATCCTTATCTAGACACACGTTTGTATTTGGCTGTTTTGTAGGCAAATTTTATTTATGTATTGCTGCAATTAAAATAATCTCCCTCTGAAAAGAAATATATATGTGGAAAATTAAAATATATTACAAAAGCAAAGTAAAATGAAATGCTTTGTCCTTCAAAGCAGAATATTTTAGTGGACCTGATGGTTACTTTTTTTTATGCTGGAAGTTTTGCCTCACAGCAACATTGTGGGTTTTATCTTTTTTAATACTTGGTACAATTCCCTTTACCCTACTGAACTGAGATTCTAGAATTCTGTTAGTTTTGTGATTGTGCCATTTATGTGTTACTTACACATTTCATAAGGTACTTCAGATTCCTTATCCATATTACCAAGAAGCTTTATATTGAGTGTGAATTAAAGTAGGTGAATGTTCATGACTTTTTATAGAGGGTGACACAAATCCAACATTTGATTTACTGCCTTTAACACTTGCAGATCCTATTAAGTCAGAGATACAAAGATGGAATGAGCAGGAAAACAAAAAGTACTTACCTCAACTTTGTGTAATTCCATTCTATTCCATTCCATCCTACACTGGTGGTCAGGCCCTGTTCCAGGAATGGTGTCAGGGTGCCTCTGCAGACTTCCAGCATGTTTTCCTGTGGACAATCAAACACTTCAATGGTGTCCAGTGCAGACAACTCTGCTTTAACAATCCTTTGGTCTGGATTGGACAGAAAGCTCTGTGTAGCTCTTGTCATGATGCGTATTAGGAAACCTTGCTTTTCTGGCATTGCTACTTCTTTCACTGTTGCCTAATTTCAGTGAGAAATATGAAACTCATGATGGTTGTATATTATGCTGGTGAATTGGGTAGTTTTCATGCAAGTTGACTTACAGTTCTCCTGGCAGTGGTCTTGGTTTGATACCTCCAAAGTGTACGCTGGGAACAGTGTTTCATATTTCAAGGCATCTGCAAAGATAGCCTTGAGTGTGCAAGCTCAAACAGAAGAATGAGCCTCACCTCTTCAGGAGATGTGGTGGTGGAGGTCTCTTTTCCATCCCATTCCAAACAACTTCTTGTGAACTTGATGAAAGGGATCAGAAAATAATTTATTTTCCTATCATGCTATTAAGAGTTTTAAGAAGTTCTTGGTTGTTTAATCTGATTTTTCTTGTTTGTTTGCACTAGGAGTCTTACTTAACTATTTTTACCTGCTATGCCAGCTCATTATTCTAGACAGGATTATTCATACCTGATTTCCTAACCACAAATGTCTGGGTTTTTGTTTTGACTATTGAGCCGTTTCATTACTATATCTGTGCAGATAGGCTTTCTTCTGGTTTTTATGGGGGGTTGGACAACTTGAATCTTACCTTTCACTTACACAGGCAAATCCTAACCTTCGATCATTACATTATAATACTGTGCAAATGAGAGTCTCAAGCTTTGTCTATCCTTCCCTTGCCAGCCAGAAAGTCTCATCGAGTATCTTGTTCACGTTATTGTTATCAGTTGGAGAGCTCAGTTTCCAGCTAGATCATGAATTTCAGCTTTGAATCATCACTACTACTCAGCCTTATTAGAAATATGAGGGAGAAGTGAGTGTGTTTTTTGTTTGCATGAGCAAAAAATGTTGGTGTTTGGGCTGTAAATAGAACACACAAATCAAGAGAGAAAACATGTTGCCCTGCAGATTCTCAAAGCCTTACATCAGCTGCAGTGGTAAATCAGAATCAGGCTCATCTGACCTGGGATATCTCATCAAGGCAACTGCTGGTGAGAGTGCCTGTGACTGTCCACCTCGCTGAGAGGTAGACACAAGGTGCATCATGCATTTATGTCTTGCTTAAGCTCCATCCTGGAGGAGGATGGGCAGCTGTGACTACATGGCCCTTAAGGAACTGGGACAGTAACTTGGAATTGGGATATCTCTTGTTTCTAATGCTTTTATTGAAAAGTTGTCTTCTGTGGTTTCCTTTTCTGTTTCCTTCCTGGCTCTACTTGTGATTTTACCACTTTGGAGACCCTAGCAGAATAAGGGGCTTATATTCCCATTTCCTCACGTCTTTTGGGTGTTCTAGGTGAGTTGCCAAGTTATGTGATGAGACCTGAGACTGTTACACTGCTGTTAGCTCCTGTCTCCAGTTTCTCTGCTTCCTCCTTCAACTCCTGAATAGCAGGACCAAATCCAATGCTGCAAAGGCATGTGTGGTCTCCGAGCACCAGGAGGATATGACAGTGCAGCTCCTGCCAGGACAGATCTAGGTTTCACCATTACTCCATAGTATGGTAAAAGTGGAATAGTGTCCCATAATGCTGGAGAGAGTAGCTATGTTGTGGAAAGAAAAGAAACTGATTAGATCTGGAGATTTTATAGTGTAGAGGTTGCATCCTTATAAGCAATGCTTATTTCTCCTCCATAAAGTCTGCTCTAAGACCAACTTGGGACAGTCAGTGAGACTTTCCAACTTGTAAACAAATGATGTGGAATGGAGAGGAAAATAAGATAACATTGAAGTCTTAATTACAAATGAACAGAAGTTCCAGACTCTTTGTGTGCTTGTAATTACTAACCTAGTTTTAAAAAGCAGCAGTAGGGACTCATTCTTAATTCCTACTTGATCTTTCCTTTCTTTGTATTATCTTTTAAAGTTACTTTTTAAAATGCAATTAACCCATCTTAGAAAACAGCCTTTAAAGAAGTGTTTTATATCGTTCCATGCAGCCCCTGCCTTCCTACCAGCTCAGATCTTGACGTATTCACACGGCTGAAGTAGGCATTTTGACACGTGTGCACATCATTTTCATCTGCTTCCTGGGGATGACTCCAATGCCTGAGGTTTCTTTTAACACTCTGTGAAAAGCCTCTGGCTTTGTGGAAGGCTGCATTCCTAAACAGTATACCAACTCTGAGGTTCAGCCAATGTTTGCTTTGTGAGAGAGCTTTTCAATATCAAAAAGAAAACAGTCCTACATTCCACATAGGTAGATGCTATTTGCCATTACAAAATAAACAACCCCCAGCAAACCCCAATGCAGTAATAATAATGACAGATCAAACTGCTATTTCAGGGAAGAGTCACAATTGCAGTTGAATCATGGCTGTGGGCTGAAGAATAGATAAGCACAATGTGACTTTTGCAAAGTCAGGCATGTGATTAAGAATACATCTTTTTGCTTTTATGAAAGCAGGAGTGACTGGTGGTGAGGGTATATTTCATTTTTATTGGGGAACTACTTTATTTTCGACTCTGGGGGAGACTGGCTATAATAGGATAAATCATTATCTTGTTTAAGTACAGACCTCTACAGTGATCATCTAACTTTGTTGACTTACTAGCGAAGGATGTGGCCCAGTACATTTGAAAGATGTGCTTCTTGTTGATGGCTCTCTAAGGCTGAGCTGGCTTTAAGCCAAAAGAGAAGTGACTGTTCCACTCTTTCACTGCATATAACTAGGTGTTCACACGCATCCATTGCTTTGGCAATAGCAGTCATGCATCAAGCTGGTTTGGCTAAAAAGAGTTTCCATTCCGCCAGTTCAGCTGATTGATCTGGCCAATTGCAGGGCCACACTGTTGCTGAAATCTGCAGAGGGCAGGCAACAATAATGTGCATAGGGTAAGGGCAAGGCACCCCCTCTTCAAAGTCACCTCACAAACTGGTGTAAGATACCTGTGAAAATGCTCTATTACATCTACAGATGCAGGCTGTTCTTGCTGAAATGAGCACTAAAACTCCCATGTGGTAGGACTGGGCTTTTGCTGAATAAATCTGATGATGCTATAGAAGAGAGGTCGTCATCTGTGTAAAATGCGTGTATCATGGGGGCGAGGAGAACAAGAAACAGACATGATTTATTTTATTATACTGTTATGGTTCCCAATGCTGAAGGATTAAATCAATAATATACATTCTGGAAATTGGAACATGTGGAATGCACGAGTGGGGGAACCAGGAGTCAGGTGGGAGTAGGGGCAAATGTCTTTCAATACTGGTTGAATTCTGACCTTCAAAAGCATGTGTTACTTTGAGTGGCATGCTCTAGGAAGAAAAATTATCACTGGGAAAATGATGCCATTAAAGATGATTTTAAGTTCAGGGTTTAATGTGTTATTTCCCTGAGCTTAAGAATCTGCATTTATTTTTAAAGAGTGCTCTCATGGACAGTTAAGTGTTAATTTTGGGAACCAAGAAGAAATCTTTCCAAAGCCATATGAGGATATATTAGTTTTACCCAGGGTGAACATGACACAAGCATGCTTCCCTGTAAGAATGACCCTACTTATGTCTCCTACTCAGCAGTTCATCTGTTTTTACAAGGATCCAAATAGATTCACAGGGGAGAAGAGCTGATCCATTTGTTTTCTTCCCACACAAGATGCATTTCACATGTTTTGCACTTTTGCAAACATTGTGCAATCAATCTCATTCAAAGATGTGCAGCCCACAATATTTAGTCCTGACAACTGTGCTGACATGAAGGAAGGTGCAGCTTTGTTGTTCTGAATCACTTCATGAAGACATGCCAATCCAAACAGATTTTGAGTGTCAGGCTTTTTTGGGGGGGTATTATTGCCAAGACAGCTTCATGCTCAATTAGAAACAAAATGTGCTGAAGCCCTAAACCTTTTAGCAATTCCAGATCTGCTAATGATGTCAGGTTGGGCAGTTCCCCTCCAAAGAGACGACATTTATTACAGAGGCTGACATCAGTGAGAGATGATGGTCTGTTGTCAAAGCTCTCTACTGGGGCATGGGAGAACCGAACTCAGTTTTCACCTTCCCCATGCAACACTTGTGTAACCTTGATGAAAACAGTCCTCTCTCTGACTTGACATCATGGTACTTAAGAAGTTTATGATATGCTGGATGATGTCCTTCAAAAAGAGTGATTCAAGTGCTGCATGGGAAGTTTGTTAGTAATGTGCTTTTGCAATTTAGAAAGTAGTTTAATTCTGGGTTATATGTTTGAGTAGCATTTTGCTGGCTGTAATGTACTGCAATATGTTAAATTCTACACAGCACAGTAAATGTGCAAGACCACCAGGACCAAGTGGACATGTGCATGTCTCCTGGAGCCTTCTACTTCTTCTCTGGCACTATTTTGCCTTCATTTATGTAACTTGAACAGGAAGCATCAAAAGTAGTCTTCATGCCAAATTGTCATTTTGACTGCTGTCTAACAGCCGCCTCTGTCATTAATCACAGCTTTTCAGGTGCTGCAAATGATAAAATTGGGAAAATAAAGTTGATGCAACCAAAATCAGGAAGAACATTCTGTACCTTTTTCTAAAGTTCTTGGAGTGCAGTTCCTTCCAAATTTCATTATTTTAAGGCCCTGTTATCTCATTGGGTGTCTATCCTCACAGGAGAGCTAGCTTCTACAACTGGTTCTGATAACCAAGAAAGTGTTTTCCATAAGAATGATAAAGCCTTCTGTCAAATGGCTTTCTGCACAATTACATTTGAACTGCAAAATGGAAGGAAAAAACATTGTCAGGTCACCCTGAAATGAAAGACTTGCAATTTTCTTCATGAGATCACTTCTCATCCATCATATTTTTGCAATTAAACATTTTTTCCATTCAAAATAAAATACATCAAGAGAAATATTGTTTCAGTGATAACAAATGTAGGTAACCTTGGTCTCCAAATGTTGCTTCCATATGGAAAATGGATTAATTCCACTTTTTTGTCTTTTCCAAATTATTCCTTTTTTTGGCTGCTCTTGTGATTTAAGAAAACCTCACATTTCAGGAGATGGCCTCTTGTGAAATCATAGGCTAATTTCCCAAGGAGAGAAAGAACGGAAACACATGATAACAGCAGGGAAGTTGCACTCTCCCAAAGTTTACTGGCATCATGCACTGGGTATTCACGTTCAGCAGTAACACTTTTACACAGGAAGTCCCACCAAAACCAGTGGGAACAGTATTTTATATAAGAATGAGAACTGCTGAAGAGCAGAAAATATGGGGAGTTAGTCCTAGTTCCAGGGAAGTACAAGGCTGCCTTTTGCTTAAGAGCAGAGCTCAGATTCAGTTGGAGCTCTCTGGATTTTCATTTTATTTTTCCTCTGAACTCTTAAAAAGCTTTTCAAAAGGGCAAAAACCTACATATGTTTCCAGACTGCTGCCAGCATCCAGCAATGAGCACTGCAGTGGCTTGTGTGGACCATGCAGTGCCTTATGCACAGGCCTTGATGTTAGTGGAATGCTCAGATAGGCGTGCGCTTTGTTGCCAGTGTTTACTTCACTGCTTGTGAGGAAAAGCAACAAGCAATCACCTGCCATGTGTACAGTCCCTTCTGTGCCACTGAGCTGGTCTTCCCACTATTTTGGATAATTTTTTAATGGCCCTGTTGGAGGGAATTATCCAAGTCAGTAGATGACAGGTCTAAGTATAGCAACCTAAATTGTAAGAGTCTGGGAGCCCAACTCATTGTTTCTGCTTTTAGATTGCAGAGTATCCTGAGTTATTTTCAATAGCAATAAAAGGAAATGCTGTCTTCCTATTAGAAGGCAGTTGTGGTTTTGTTGTATTTGACAGAGAAGGGAGCTTTCTATATGAATTACTTCTGTCATTGTTTAGCTATGATATGGTGAAACTAAGCACTTGTATAGGTGCTGACAGTCTTTCCAAGACAAATGCTTGATGGTAAGGGGCTTTGAGCAACCTGGTCTAGTGGAAGGTGTCCCTGTCTGTGGCAGGGGGTTGGAGCTGGATGGTCTTTAAGGTCCCTTCGAATGCAAACCATTCTGTGATTCTATATTAAGTTCCAGCTCTGGAACAGGCAAAAGAGTGACCTAGAGCTTCTTGCAGTTTATAAACTCCTTTGCACTATAGGTTAGAAGCTAATCCATGCTGACATTGATTGCTCCCTAGACCTATCAAATGGATTTAATGGGCTCTGTTAAGCTATCAACATTCATACCTTAGAAATCCTGGCTAGGCTGGGCAATGAGAGCCGTTCTTGCTAGTGGTCCTTTGGTGTGATCAAAGAGCACATGCTCTGCTTTGGAGCTGCTTAAAGCCGGGGACATGCAATGTTGGCTAGACAGCAGAGGGATGTTTGTGGAGATACAGCTTATTGTAACTGCTCTGTATTTCACTGTGCAAGATGATTGTTCTGGCACCAGTCAAGGGTTCTGAAGGGTCAAATGGTGCTTCTGTACTGGTGTTATGGTCTGAATCAGAAGATTGTTGCCAGCCATCACTTCTAATTGAACCTTGGTATGCAGCAGCACAAGGTTGTGATGCTCATGAGCTCGACTCCTTTAGTACAAAGCCAAACTGGAAGATGTGCACATAAAATCCTGCAGCTCTGAATGAACACTCAGTATGTGGCATCAGACTCGACTTAGCATGAGGAAACTGGATGTCAGATCCCTGGCAATAAGTGGTTTGTCCTACGGAGCTGCTCCTGCCGATTTGCATTACCTGTTAGGAAAGCTGGGTGTACAATCCCAATTGAATTCAAATGGGACTAGAAAGCCTTAACTCCCATCTATGAGTTACCCTTACATAGCCTCTGATGTTAAGAAGGGGAAGAGTAGAACTGGAAGACTCAGTACTGCGGGTGTGAATGAACAACATAAAGAAACCACAACATGTGCTTGCTTATCCTCATTCAGTGTGATGTTTGTTACAGGTTCTGCTCCAACTCCAGCAAAATTGTGTATTTGCAAAAGTTAATGTGGGTTGGAGGATGAGAAAGATAAGTGAACCTAGTGACACACGATGGGGAAGAAATTGGATGCAAAGTAGGAATGCAGTGTTTGGACAAGAAATGATACTGTACTGAGCCAAAGGAAAAGGCTCAAGATCAATCAGCCAGAAGACGAAAAGCTTTAAAGGCAGAAGAAATGCTAAAGTTAGCATGTGTGGCTTACTATAAATTGGGGTAATCTGAAACAGATATTCTCTGAAGAATACTTCCAATGTTTCCTGGCTCTGCTCCAGCTACTTCAAAGCCCTGTTATCAGTGAATTGTGGTCCCAGCGTTAGGAAAGCTGGGCGATGTTCTAAGGAAATGTCAGCTTCAGATCACAGTTTCCTCTCATTTCTGTGAAAAGAGGTCAAATTAGCAAAAACACTGCCCACACGCCGTCTATGTCACAGCCCTCCATGGCCCACTTTGTTAATGCTTGAGCTAAGCCTTAAGATAGGGAACAAAATTGCTTTGAAACAGTAGGCTATTTGATTTAGGAAGCTAAGTTTAAAAATAATACCCCAGCAATATATGTTGCCAAAAATCTGCTAGCCTGTAATGTTCATTAGAGACGTGCAGAACAATTAAGGGAAGTTTTTAATTCCCCTCCTCCTTTTTAGGATCCTTCCCACTTTGTGGGATCTCTTAGAGCATTGGGTAACCCTGTTCCTTGCTATCTTGTGTGCTAATTAGTACAAGGTTTGATCAGGTAATTGGGGTGAATGGAAATCTTCTGTTGTGTTCTCTGTAGGCATCAACATAGACATTTCCTCTTTTATCTAAACAGTACCCTTCCTGCTCTTCACTGCTTGGTTCTCAGTGGTCGGGAGGGTGAAGTCAGAAAAGATTTATTGTTTTATGTAATGTCTGTTTCACAAATCCAGGTGCTGCTCACTTTAAAATACTGAGATTGCTTGGTCTGCCCAGGATCTGGTTGCTTCAGAAGTGGTTTTGCTAGCAGGCCACGTGTAAAACCTTTTAGAGGTCTTGTAGAGGACTCCAGTCAACAAACTGTCTCGAATCATTAAAGTGAATCACTTTAGCTTGGTGGCTGAATTTCAGTGGAGTTCGAGATGATGTGCATCATGAAAATGGTTTACATTGTAAGACTTTAGATTGACTGATTACCCTCATACCCTCAACCCAGGCTAGGAACATGCTGAATCTGAGCATCAACATGGCACAACTCAGCATATCACTTAAGGATCCATCGAGGGGGGGGTCTGTGTAGCTATTGCTAGCCTACTAAATGAGGAATCCCCTGGTCCTCACTGCAGAGTGCAGTCTTGTCTTGGCCAAGTGAATCTATGGATACATTCCCTCTTCTCTATACCAAACCACAGTGTTGCATAGGTGAATACAGCGCCAATCCCCAGAGCTGAATCAAACTGAATGGGTTGGGAGCTGGACTTCTGGGATTCCATGTATTATGAAAGCAGAGAAGAAGAGCAAAGCTAAGCCTTGCTGAAAATCTATCTGTATTCCATGCACATTAAGTTTTTTAATGCTATATCCTGTGCCAGAAGCAGAAGGAAATACATAATTAAAATCCATTCAATATGTTGGGCTAAAACCAGCTCCAAAGACACAGACTTTTAAGACATGTGATGAAAGGAAATCAGAAGATGACAGTGTTTTGGATGTGTTTATTTTTGCTAGCTCTGGGACTACTAATAACTGACAGACAAAATCATTCGCCTCACTGATTACGGATGTAGCTGTAGTAATAATACGGTGACCCTTCCAAAACCCTCAGTGAAATTCTAGCCCTACATCAATCTAAACCTTTAATGTTGTCTTCCTCCACACCACCAGTTGAGCACAGGCCATCCTTGGTCAGGGATGCACACACACATGCAGTTTAGGTACAGTATCTTATGTATTGCAGATGTTTTTGCCTTCATTATATATTTTAATCAGAAAAACAATTGCTCCCTATAAAAAGATGAAAACTGTAAAGCTATTATTCACCAATAATTCTTCGGAATCACAGGCTAGGTTCAGGTGAGAGATGAAAGACCACGTGGGTAGCAAAACATAGAAAAGGCTTGCAAGAGTTGAGGAGAAAGATAGGTACTTAGCTGGAACCATGAATCATGTGCAAGAGCATCTCAAGCATTCAGTTCACACATGCTGCTTTTCTGGGAGAAAGAATAGTTGAAATAAAATCTTACAAGCAAGACATTTTAGACACTTTGTTTACTGCTAATAAAAAGTGCTCAAATGCTCAACTGAATATACCATAAAGACCTATATGGAGCCAGGCAGAGTGAGAGTAAGAAAGCTGAAGTAATTGGCAGACAGAGGCCCCTGTGGATTTGGAAATGCCTAGTTAAAGCAGCCTCTTTATACTTTTTACTGCTAGTGGCAAGTTGGTGCTGATTCTGGCCTTGTTTCTTTGGCTCAAGACTCCCACCTCTTGTAGAACTGCACAAAGTAATTGCTGTGCTGAGCCAGCAATGGTGTTTCATGCGTGATCTAAAGATTCATCTCTCTGAGATTAGGTTGCTTGTCTTTCAAGGCTTGTTTTGCTTTTTTGATCAGTCTTGTTATTTTAAAGGGCGAAAAAAGAGATCATGGGCCAACTATGAGTACTAAATGACTTTCCAAATGTTAACCTTTGTTCTCTTTGTAAGTCATTTATGAATAGCCAGCTATTCAGTTTGTTCAGTTATTGTGAGTCACTTCATTTCAGATTTGGAAGCTTGTCATTAACTGTTTGCTCTGTGTTCAGGTAGTCTGACTAGTGGGGTATGACTAAGTCTGCAGTTTTGCTGGCTGGAATGCTAATAAATGGGAGGAAAGTATTCAGCATTTTTGGGATGACTGCTTTAACTCTCACATGTGAAACCTTTTCTGAGCAAACAGCCACAGAAGTCTTTCACTTCCAGAAAGAAGTCTAATGCACTACAAGTCACCTTATTTATAGATGTAGAAAACTACTAAAATGGTTTCTGAATGCTGCAGCCTGAGGCTGTAGGTTCACTTTGAACCAGTGTTGAAATAGCTCATCTGGTGATAGTGAGCCATCATCACATTTCACTGGAGGCAGAAGATGATCCTTTTGTTTAATGTATAGTGGTTGCAGTCTCATGAATACCTAATCCCTAGGGATTTTGGCTTTTTAGAAATAGAACTTCCTCCAAATCCATGGTCTCCTATTCCCAGAAACTCATCCAAAGAAGTAGAGCTTGTGTAATTGAATAAATCACTGTCTGTGGAACAGATTCATCTTAGTCTAGGTTTCAGATTTATCATAACAGTTGTCCCCTGAGGTGCAGCAGCAGAAGAGAAAATTCAGGACTCCACTGTTGGAAACAATTGTCACAATGAGTGAAGGCAGACTAGCTGTTAGATTTAAAGTATATGGAGAAGGTAGCCTTATGGTTTTTACGTCCTTCTGGTCCTTTTCTGCTTAACCCCAGCAAAAGTGCAGCAGACAATAGGCTGTTAAGATTTTTTTTTTTTTCTAAGTTTGATATGAAAAAAGGAAAATTACTTTTTGATTCTGGAAGAATTCAGATTTTGGGAGTGGCAGAGACATGTCATGTCTTAGGACTTTGCTCCTTCTTAAAGGCAACCCTGTTTGGCCCCACTTTAAATTCCAAAGACTCACTCTTCTTTTTAAAAATGCTTCTTTTATTACAGTGCTAAGGGACTTGCCATCTTCCTTGTCAGGGAGGAGGTTTGAGGTTAGTGCTGCTGTGTGAGCCAACCTGTGAAGTACTCTCTGCAACTGAAGTAGAGACAAAAGATGTAATTCTGCGACCATGCAGCTGGAATATCACTGTAGGCTGACCCAGGAATTGTTGGACATGGGCTGAGAGCAGTTACTGATTCCAGCAGAACCAGCTCTATGGTGTCTGATTAATGACTCTGGTGCCTACCATTCTAAACAGTGATAGAGTATGTCTTTCCTTGTTGTTACTGCAAAGGAGGCCCTGGGTACAATTGTGCTGCTGCAGGCAGTTATTCTAAAGAGAAAGTCTGAGAAGCAATGGATATGTTATCTCCTCAAGAAGCAGGGGCATCTCCCCTTGCCTCTCCCTTCCTGGGGTCTGACCTTCCTTCCTCAGACCTGTCTTTAATGCCACTTACTGAGAGTTACAAAGTGCAGCACTGCTGAAAACAAGAGCTGGATAGCGAAGCATGCTTCTCATCAAGGATGGATCCTGAGAGCCTCCAAAGGACCCCGACTTCCTTTCTAATCTCTCACAAAAGATTATGTGAAGAGGAGGTGGTGAATGTATGTGTTCGGGGTGGGGGAGAGGAGGAATGCTTCCAAAAAGAGTTAAGCAATTCTCTGTTAGCCTGATGCATCCTGCCACTAGCTGACTGGTTAGCTGGGAAGATCCCTGCAAACCCTGAAAGACCCAATTTATGATCTAATTCTCACCACCTCTCTGGGACTTTGCAGATATCTTGCTTTCTCTTTTTATTGCCTTGATATTTAGGGAAGTTTGCACGAAGCCTGTTTGGCCCACATGATGCAAAATTAAAGTTGTGTGAAATAGAGTTTAAAACTGAGGAAATTCTGAAGACTGGAGTTATTCCAGCAACTATAACAGTGCAGTCTTTGATCTACATATTTCATGGTTTGCATCACCAACAGAATATTATCTTTATGTTCAGATTTAAGCAGAAAGAAGTAAATTAAAGAAATACATCATCCCAGACTTATCCTTAAGATGATCACAGGTTCTCTCTGTCAGAGACAGCAGGTGGGGCCATATTAAAAGAAAGTATGTACTTTTAAGTAAGGGAACAGCAACACGAGGAATTCTGGTGGCTCCTTTTATTACTAAATAAGCAAGATCAATCTTACAGGTATAATTTGCTTTGGATATACCCTGCATAGTGTGAGGCCAGTGTTTCATAGTGGACAAAGTACTGCTGGGTAGTCTGTGAGAGGCTGAAGGTCTTACTGCTAGGCTTGCTCTGTTTGTGACACTTTGCAAGCAGCTCCTTTCTGTGGGTTCCTCCAGTTTTCTCTTTCTAAAATGGGGGAAATAGCTTTTTATCTCATTTTAAAAGTGCTTTGAAACTTAGTATGGGGTAAGGGTTTTGCTCAGAGGCTTCTTTGATTTAGAGGAATCCACAAGGCAGAAAACCACTTTGTTCCTCAAACCCTTGCAGTTTTTTGCCCTCTTTTCTGAGCATACCGACAACTTAGACCAACTGTGACAATACTATTTGAAGTGAGAAGGCTTGTGCCTGTCGTATCAGCTGAGAATCCCAAACACACTTAATATGCTTTGGACTCCTGAGTAGCCCAGTGAAGCCAAGCACAATGTTGCCGTTACGGTAAGGCCAAGACTTTTTCCCTGCACACTTTTTTCTTTCAATAGGACTGGAAAAAGTGCCTTTTCTTTTGTCTCCGTTTTCAGTTCCAGACCAAGACAGAGTCAGACCTTTGTGAAAGTCCAGACACTTTTTGAAAACTAACTGTTTGATTCTGTGTATATTTTTGTGTGGGGGTTACAGCACATACAATTAATGTGACTCAGGCTTAGGGTGAAAAGTCTGGGTTGACTATGACTGGACTTCTAATTTCCTCCATACGAAGTCACCCATTCTTTCTCTGAGTCATTCTTCAGCAGACGGCTTCAAGTTTAAAATTGGAAAGTAGAAACATATACTAAGAGAAGTGACTGGTGAGAATCCTGCAGGCACAACTTATGCTTCATGAACTGATGTAGCAGCAGCTATCTCAAGGGATCCCTGTTCTGTCTACAACAGATGCTGCCTAAGTTAAGATACTCATGAATAATTTGGGCTGTAGAACATCTGAAAGCATATGGCATGAATGCATCATGAGCTGGTAAATATACCTATTGCTAGTGTCAAACAATCCCTTTGTGCACGCTTGCTACAGATGTCTCTTACAGAAAGTCGTCCGCAGTGCACCCTTGTTGTGAAAGACTCTGGGAGTAGGAGCAAGGGCTACTAAGCAACAGCAGTGGCATTTGGTATGCACACAGGTCTTTGCAGTGAGTACAGCTCCCTTGCTA
The DNA here is from genome assembly GCF_000696875.1 of Nestor notabilis. Lineage (NCBI taxonomy): Eukaryota > Metazoa > Chordata > Aves > Psittaciformes > Psittacidae > Nestor > Nestor notabilis. The sequence continues at coordinate 25,034 of NW_009923413.1, forward strand.
GAGGTCTTTGGCACTCACCAGAACGCAAAGGTTGCAGATGAGACTCATGCCAGATGCATTTACAAGGAAAGCTCAAGTCCTGAAGCATACAGAAATGGTAGAATATGTCACTCACCCTCCTGACCCCCTCTCTAGCCCTTATAGTGCTTTGAATCCCTTTCAAAGACAAATCTGCAAAGATGCTTATAAAAAAACCTACATAATTTATCAGACTAGTGAGCTTCCTACTCCTCTTGGTTATTTAAAACCTTTTCAGCTAAATTACTGGCTCTCAAAAGGCAGGGCTGAATAAAGCTGAAATCACTGTGTACTTGAATAAAAAGAGCACACAATCATCAATGCATTTGAAAGGAGCTGAGTGAGTCCATCCTAATTACATTGATTTCTCCCTTGTGTAATTTCCTTTGCACTCCAGTCTGAAGCTCATGCTGTCCACACCCTGCACTGTCTTAATGGCCACCAGACTCAGAAGTGGTTTTTAATTCTATTTTTGTTATTGTAATATAAGAGAGACTAAGCAATAGAAAAGAACAAACAGATTGGATTGCAACATAAAAGGGATGATTGTCCATTGAAATTAATATGGAATCTCAGTCTGGAACTCCCACCTTTCCTTTGACTAGGTCTCCAGCTTTAAGTAAAATCTTTAGCTAGAAGTCCAATATGAGTTTATAAGGGTATCTAGCAGTGGCATTCTTGGAATTCACTCTTGCCACCCAACAAATATAGGGAGATTATTGAGAGGAGAAGAAGGATTCCTCTATCTGAAAGACATGGAACATGAATTCCCTAAAACAAAAAATGAAACAAAATCACTTGAAATATTTAAGTATTTAAGTCCTTAACATTTAAAATTGAAGATGTAGCCTCTCTGCATCTCAATTTCCATCTCTGTAAAAAGGAGTGAAGTTAATGCCAATTCGTGGAAACTGTAATTATCAGCTGTGAACACCAAAGCTGCTCATATGTCATGGTAACAGACATGAGAGAAGATCCTCAAATGTCCCACTGAAGTCAGCTGGTGTTTTGTGTTTGAATTCATGAAGACAAGATTTCTCTGAGGGCAAGAAGCTGATAGAAAGCATTCTCTCTATGCTACATATCACTCTAAAAGTTCTAGATATTAAGCTGAAGTAGCTGGTGTAACTCAGTAAGCGAAAAGGAGATGGGTAATGTTTTCTGACAAGGCCAGGTAACAAACAGTTGCAGTTTCCATTTAAACATATCTTTACCTCAGCTGCCAATCAGTCTAATGTGTCTGTAATGGCTTGTGTTTTCCTGAGGAAGAGAGTAAAAAAGCTAAGGAAGAACTCCCCCCAGATCACCACCACATGTAGCTGTTTTCTGTAGGAGTCAGCACTGGGGCTGCGGATGGTTTTCTGCAATCTTATGACCTGTTTAAAATGCTGAAAAGATGGTATGGATACCTTGAGTTACATCAGAATTAAGCTGACTCAGATCATACTGATGAATTGATGCTTTCATAGAGGAGTAGAGTTGTACTGAAAAGACCTAGCCTTGGTTTTGTTTTCTAACTTTTTTCCTACTTGGAATTGCAAACTAAATGCACCCTTCAGATTTCCTTTTTCAACTGATATTTAAACAACCGATTGCTGTACAGTGTTTTCTCGTGAGGCTAACCATCAGCTGACCTATATGATTCCTTGAGGAATAAGAATTCAGACAATCCTTATGCAATTGTATAAATAGCAAGAAAGTACGTACTCTGTTTGCTTTCAAAACTTGTGTAGTTGTATTGTGAAACTTCTGGAAGTATTTGGCAGTATGAATTGTTTGTGAAAGAAGCAGTTTAATAGAATGAAATATGGAGGAATGAGATTGTAGAACTTTCACAATTAAAACAGTAGCTAGTTTACTCCTCATAAGGAGGATCGATGTTTTGTGCTTCAATGTCACTTAGTTGCTTTTGGGTCAAATAACTCATACAGCATATATAATAACAAAGCTAAAGATACTTCTATGCCTTTGCATCTGAGGGTTTTTTTTCATTTGCTATGTTTCTACGATAAATGAGATTGAAAACCAGAGCAAAGGAAGAAATCCTCAAGCCCAAGAAATTTCATTAAAGTAATTGTGGTTTGGAAGTGCATTAGGTACTATACAGAATATCTTTCTGTCTCTTTCTGATAAAGATCAACTGTTGATGTTTCATTGAGCAGAAAAAGCTTTTTAGAGGTAAGAAAAATATGACAAAGAAATGAAAATATACTTCTAAAACCCACAGCTTCTAAGGCATCTCAGTGACAATCTTGGTATAAAAGCCTGACTGAACAGCCTTTCAAGTATGGGTAAGTTTTTACTTATGGAAGTGTTTTTATAAAGTACTTAAGGTTCATGCAACAATATTTGCTGACTTTGCTGAAATATTACAGGTTAATTTTCATGATCATGATTTTCTATATACAGTATAGTAATAAATATGAATTAAGGTTTAAAGCATTATGATGAAGTAGGAAATTATGCAGTGACAACTTCCCTAACTCATCAATTAAAGACACTTGGGGGTAAAGATTAAGAGCAGTTTTGAAGAGAAAGGCAGTTTGTGCAGAAGAAGAATATTTCCAGACAAAACTCCATGAAAAGGGAGACTTTTGTATTATCCAGGCTGGAATCGCAAGAGTACCCTGAAATTAAAATCCTCTCATGTTCTAGAAAAGCATGTAGTGGTTCTAATGGCCACAAGAACAACCTCTATTTGTCTCTTAACAGAATCTACTACTGTATTTGAGGTTCATGATACTGATTCCTCTTATATCTTGCTGCACAAGAGCTGTAACACATTCAGAACATAACAGTCAGCGTTTGGCCTGTTGTTATGAGTTTGTACTTACTCTTTACAATACAACAGGTTTCATCAAGCTGTTTTGCGTTTTAAGACATTGAAGCCCTACAAGAACCTCGCACTACATAGCTCCATCTGTTGCTGCTTTTACTCATCTAAACAGTACAGGATTTTTTGCCTGTATGTTGCTGGAATTGCATCACAGAGCCTGTTTTGAGCCAAAAGGATTAGTGCAGAGGCAAAATTTTCAGCACGTATTTTCATGCTTAAGTTAAACATGAATAATGTATGACCCACAGTGCTGTGTAAATAAGCTTAGGTAACACTTCTTACATGATTTTAAATAAAAAGGGGAACTGTAAGCTACAGGTCTAGGTTGTCCTATTTGCTTTTGTTTGCCCTCATTTCACTGAGGGAAGAACTTGTGAGCTACAGTGAAACAAAATGATAATGTAAAAATTAGGATTTATAATTTTTTTTAAAATACTAGTCTGATATAAACTTTTCTCATTATTTGCACATTACCTGCTAAATTGAATTTTATGTTATGCCATTTCCCCCATGAAATAGCACTCTTTGAGCAGTTGGAAGAAGGCACAAGAATCTCTGTCCTGAACAAGTCCATGGGCAAGTTTCTTCTGATCCTTTCATGTAGTGTTGGTGTAGACATTAGAAGATGCAAATCTTAATAGCTTCTATTTTTTTTTACTATTGACGTAGAATTAAGTTGGGCTTGGACATTCTTGTGTAGTATGAAAAAAGTGTTTAATGGAAACTACAGTTATGAGGCCACCTAAAATAAGAAGACTGGTAATTTTTAGGAAAAGGTAGGTATTTATTTCTACTGACTATTCTGCAGTCGGTACAGTCAGTGTGAGCTGTTATCAATGATACTTCAAATGCATCATGTACTCAATCTAAATGCTATAGGAACCTGAGGCTGCTACACTGAGGACAGTGAGACCCAATATACAAATGTGAGGAAGGCTTCCTTGTAGTAGTTTTTCTCATAGTTTCTTAAACTCTTAAATAGGTTTAATGCAAATGTATATAAATATATAAATTATATACAGGTGTGTATGTCCACACTTGATAAATACCCATTTCAAATTGCACAGATAGACATATTTCTTCTGCGAAGAAGGGGGGAAAAAAAAAGGAAGAATTCTGTTTGTAAAAGATGTTTTATGCTGCTGTTTTCAGCAGTACATCTAGGGACACTCTGAAGATAATTTTTATGCATGATCTTTTGAAAAGCGAATGAATAATGTGTCATATCTGTGCAACAAAACAAGAAAAGACAACTTTGTGTAATTCAGCGCCAAAAAATGATGGGAAGATGTGGTCAGAACAGTTTTATGGCTTTTAGGCCATAGCGCTTCTTTCAATTCATTCTGTTCCAACAGCTCAATGCAAGTGCTGTCCATGCCCTGGACGGCTTTATTCAATTAAAGTTGCTTCCCAAGGTCTTGGGTCCCTGTGGTGGAATCACGCAGTGCAGACATGTGCATCCACTGAACTCAAGCCGCATTTGCTGCCAGCTCAGCAGCTTAAGGTCACTTAAGTACTTTCTAAGCGGAAGAAATCACTCCAAAGAATTATCTGCTGGCCTGGCTCCTTCAGACAGGAAAACTGCTAACTTTCTCAACACCCACACTCCCGCCAGTGCTTTTCTATGCATTGCTTTATCTTGTGTTTACAAGTTGTTTCCCGCTGGGTGCAAGCTACAACTTATATCTGCATTCTGCAAGCAGATCTTAAGGTGGCAAGGTTCTAGATCTGAGTGTCTCCCTCACCTGTGTGAGCACCGGTGAGGAATAAAGCTATGGAGTGTCTCACAAGACAGTATGCAAAACCACTTTTCTTCCCATTTAACGTGCTGTTCCCCGAACGTATAGTTCTGGCTTCCTGTAGAACCCCAAAGGATGTGAGCTAAGATGAAGATCAGATGAGATTAGATAAAAAAGCTGAAGGAGAATGTGTTGGTAGAATTGATGTAGTCACCTTCTTTTAAGGCAAAGTAATCACAGTTTGCTATACGTTGATTAAGTCTTGGCCTAAAGCCACTTCAACCCTAAATGAAATAATCCATCCAAGACTCTAACGTACTTAGAATTCACACAGTTTGCAAGTGTTTATTCTCCTGAGTGGTCCTATCTAGACAATAATAACAATGTGCAGTTTAGTACCCAGTAGTTCCTAAATAACTAAATTTTGCCATGTGAAAATTCAGAGCAGAGCTAGTTAAGAACAATTGCATGGCTTCAGGTCTTATTAACGCAGCAAAAACCAGAATGACCCACTGTTTTGTTGACTGACTGTATGCTACTCAAGCTCCGTCTCTTGCAGACTTGGTGATAGAAAAGCAGATTTTCACTAGGTCATCAAAAAGCTTTTCTGACCGAGGGTCAAACTTTAACTCTCTTCCACTTCCTGCT
>NW_009923413.1:30305-61898 GCF_000696875.1 Nestor notabilis
TTCGAAACTAAAAAGGTTGCTAACATAAAAAATCCCAAATATACACTTGCACTTTTCTGTCTGTGTTCTCAGAAATAGCTTAACTGTTTGTGGTCAAACATAGCATAAATTGTTGTCTTAAGGAAAAGCCAGGTGGAGAAAACTGAGTAACTGGAAAAAAAAAAACACCCAACCCTTTGGAATGGGAATGCTCAGATGGTGTGATTTCTGCTTTATCCCATACTTTTATCTACTGTTCCAGGTAACAACAATAATAGCGTCTGCCCTGCCCCAGGGAGGGAGAGAGCTGGAACTGTGCAGGATACCAACGGGGTCAGCAGACTTAAGGCTGAGTGAAACAAAGATTAGTAGTCAGAGATCAGTATCATCCGCAATGGTTAACCCAAATGCCAGCCATGAGCAAGGGCTTGGCTTTGGCTTCATGTCCAAATTGCTGCAAGGAGAGGAGAGATCCGTGAGCGTTGGTCTGCTGAAAGACTGTTTTGCTTCTGCCCTGTGGTAGGATGACTCTCTTTTTTCCAGCCTGTGATGTTTTAGTCTTTCTATTTAAGGTGAAAAGCCTCTGCAAGTGTATGTTTTCTTTAATGTCTCTTAGTGCCTTCCGTCTGAGAGGATGTAGTTATTATTTATATACACCAGCCCTTTGTTCTTGTTTAGGCTGCTGTAATTTGTCTGAAGTTACTCATTAGGTCCCCATCCCCAGCTGGAGTTCACTCTGGCATAGCCTCCAAAAGCTTGAGGCTTCCTGAGGGAAAATAGGAAAGATGCCATAATCTTTGATTATGCCTATCATGACCCAGACTCCAAGACAGGCACCACAACTTATTGAAGTCTACTTCTCCCCTGAGATCTGTGGGGAACTGACTTGATGAAATGTGAGCAATTCTCATCTTGCACAACATTGAACTCATTTCAGTAAAGCGAAGTAGCATTACACAGCTTTGTTACAGCATGTGGTGAGCACTTTAGGAATTGGCTTTTTGGATGCCTGGCAGGCAGCGGTAGTAGGGTGCTAATACCAAAACCTTGTTATAGATATCCTGGTGGAGCTCTGCAAGACTGGTAAAGCTCCCTAAACTGTGCGCTATTTGAAATGGAAATGCAATTGCTAATGCTGTGGTTGCTGCATGGAATGACTCAGTGGGGTGGTAAAAGGTGGGGAGGCAGAGCAGGCAACCTGATTCATCTGGGCTGCTAGTGGCTTGGAGCTGTTTGTAGGAAAGTCCTCCTGAAAACAGCGGGGTACATTTGGGATTGCTGGCTATTCCTGCAGGAGGTGGAACCGCCTCTCAGACAGGCTCTGAAAAATGTAAGGGGGTCTCAGTGGCATTAAGCAGCACAACCTGACCATTTCATGGCTGACAAGGGGAGGAATGGGAACATGGGGTGATGGTGTCTCTCTCCAGACCTTTGCAGGGCCAGTGCTAGGCAGTTCATGTTCCTTTTTATAAAGGATGAGGGAATTGGGCGAAAAGGGGACAAAAACTTTTATGATGAGGCCTGACAGAAGTACTTTAGAGTGGGAGCTTAAAAGTACTTGATTTGTCTGCTATAATAACAAGACCCTCTTGTAATTAAGGGTCATAACTGCCTCCATCAGGAGGAAATAACAAGCTTTCTTTAACCAACAAGACAAAAGCTTTGCAGAAATCAATCATGTGATGTTAAACACCTTTGAGAAATGAAGTTCTATTATTTGAAATGATGGTGGTGACTAATCTCTGGTGTTGGGTGCTAAATGGAGACATAACTTCTCCATACCTTTATATTTTCTGGAGCATCATAACTGAATAGGTCTGTTTCTGCTACAGTTCCACGGAGACTGCAGGAGCCCTGTCACCTCCAAAACTTTATTAAAGATTGGGAAGAAGTGCCGATGTTCAGATAAAAATCTGTGTTGCCACAATGGTGGTTGGAGTGACTACTCCTGGACAGTCAGGCTGAGAAGCTTAAATGCTTAAAGCTTTTACCAAGTAGCATTCATTGAACTCACCACAGGACTGAGCAAAATTCCCTGCCTTATTTTATACAGGATGCACACTGAATGACCCAAAGGGACTGATTTGCCTTAAAATAGAGTTAGTCATATTGCTTGTGTGAGTGAAATAAGCAGCAGCAGATGTACCTGTTGGTATCTGCATAATTTCTTTGAAATCACTTTAAGCAGCCAAAGAATATAAGATTCAGGAGCATTTATGTTTAGGCGGATAGAATTCCTTAGATTGACAATGGGAAGAAGCACATGGCTCCAGAGGCACTGCAGAGCACCTAGGTGAGCTGGCTAGAAATACAGTATTCATCATCTCCAGAGGTGATGATGAATACATTCATAATACGTATGTGTATATACATACACACATATAAGGAACATCTTTATACAGCATATTATAAACTATCAACATAATACTGTTGTTTATAGTGGTTTTGGCAGCACTGTGCAGCTTTCTCATTGATTATGCAATAAATGATGGGAATCTGTTTTGATTTTTCTCTTGATTCTTTGAGCATTGTAAGAATGGCAAACTTCATACCTGGCGTTTAATTTTGGCATGATTTTAATAGATGGGGTGCTGTTAAAGTCAGCAATAATATGCTGTAAAATATAATACTGCCAAGTCTTGGGAGTTACAACATGTAAATGTTTGTGTCCCATGAAATTACAGATTTGAGCCAACTGTAGAGCACAAATCTTGATTTCTTTATTGTTTTTAATGTAATACTAGAACATGATCTGAAACAGTATATAATTACATTCTTTGCGTTGGGATGTCAGCATTCGCGTAAACCTCTCCCCAAAAGGGCAAATCCATGGAAAACAAGGGTAGCGTGATTGTGCACTAGCAAATCAAAGTAGGACAAATGCATAAATATCAGAGGGTAACTCTTCTTTCTAATCCCTTACCATATTTCATTCTGTTACAAATGAGATACGTGAAGAATCATCTTGAGCTCTAGAACATAAGATTTTCATACCTTGCATAACAACAAGATTTAGTGGTAATGACTCATGAAGTTATTCAGCTGTTCATAAAAGACCAACTTTTCTTTGACTTCATGACCTCCCTTACAAGCAAATTCCACAAGATGATTCCAGCCTATGTCCATAAAGTAGTTGTGTCAGAATTTATTGCCTTGTAATTCAGCAATAATCTCCTTGTTCTAGTGAACAAAAAATAAAGATGAGGAAGATGGACCAGTTTTTGCATTCTTTTGCTGTATAGACCTTATTTAAAGCCTAAGAGCCAGGTCTTTCTTTGTGTGTAGATCTAATCTCATGGACAAGAAAAGGGTTATAATTCGGGGTGGTTTGCTACCTTAAAGCTTTTGAATATGAACTTTGTTCCATAATGTGAACCAACATCATTCTACACAATCTATTTTTGTCTTTTGATCTTTCTTTTATATCTTCATGAAAGAAGTGTGATTTTTTTTTTTTTTTTTTTTCCAGAGCCTTTCAGGAAGCAGCAGTACATACAATGTTAGAAGCAATGTAGCATATAAACTGCCTGGCTTCAAGCTAGAGCATGAGTTAGCAGTCAGGGTGCTCCCTCGAAGGGCAGGAGGCATGGCTCTGTCTTCAGCTCTTCCACTGACTTGTTGTCTAGCTGTTGCCAAGTCCTTCCATCTCTGTGTCTTTGTTTCTTCTCTCTCTGTTCTGTATTTTTAGGTTAGATTTCAAATTATTTTCAGATGGGGGATTATCTCTGTCTGTGGAACGTCTAGCACAACAGAACTTCAATGCTAACTGCAATCTCTAGGCACAGCTTAACATAAATAAGAGGAAGGGAGAGAGTTTCATTCTTTCCAAGCTCCTCTGTTTTTGCTGTCTGCAGACCTAACACACAACGTAAAATTACAGTTTTTTTGATTGCTAATGACCCACCTCTTCCTCTCTGCATTCACCTAGTTGCTATCTGTGAATTGATGCTGATTATGTTGCTTTTCCAGATCCTACTGGAAAGATTTGAGCAAGCTGGTCAAGTATTTAAGGCAAAGATATGGTATGAGTAGATGTACAGCACAGGGCATGTCAAGCCCTATGCAGTATGCTGTTAAGATCTATACAGCAAAGTTCTTAGCCATATGGGGATGATGAAGTAATAACATCTACAGTTTGTAAGTCAGCACTAGCTCTGTGGTCTTTGTAGGTGGTGCTGTACATGCACCTTCGCTGTCCCTGGAACAATGTGGCTACTCCAGGAATGCTAAAATCCCTGTATTTTTGTGATGGAGAGTTTGTACCATTTATTTTGTTTTGCCCAGACCTGTTACTCTGTAGCAGTGCTTGTGTCTGCCTTTCAAATTCTGCTGTATATGTCTAGTTTTCAAAACTGTTTGAGATTCTGTTCTCAGCTAATACAATAGAAAATCTCTGGTTTATTGTTAATTACCTGTTGTACCAATGCTCTTTCAACCGGCGACTCACTTGATCCTCCTGCTGTATTAGAAATGAGATTTGTGGGAAACAAATGCATATTATACACTTATTTACTGGTATAAATGCAGTCATTAGGTTATACTGGAAAACTGTTCTCCATACATAGGACCTGGGTCTTTCTGGTCTACCCTATGAGGTGCAGTGTTGGGAGTTGCCACAGCAGTTGACATTGCTGCTGTCTGGTTCCTTTTCTACAGTCATTATTGTGAGCCCCAGAGCTCTGCTGCTTTCTGTCTTGCTTGTACTGTGGAACTGACTTTGAGACAACCTTCTTCCAGGCCTTTCACCTGACACAAAGGGTTTGGTGTGTTTACCTTTTGTAGATCAATTCTATTTACCATAAACCCCTTCTGTTTCTCAGGACCAATGTCCTTTTGCAGAGCCCAACCAAATAAACAGACTTTGTCTAAAAGACAAAGCCCCAGAGGGTCCTGGAGGAAACAGATCCTGTGACACAACCCAGTAACAAAACCAAGGGAACAGTCATCCCTAACCTTTCTTTAGTTTATCTATCCTTTATTTAGTTACTGAGTTTAACAAGGGAGTGATTTTGGCTGGAATATGAAAGCAGCTGAGCTCTGCTGTACTAATTGTGCTGGCTTTGAGGTTGGTGGAAGATTTGGTCCACCCTGAATAGCAGTCTTCCCCAATTTGAACTGTCCTGCTTACTCCACAGGAATAAACTGGAGACCCATGAACTGTTTACTCTAAGCTCTTTGAAATGTGAATCACTCTAGGACAGCCTCTCCCAGGCTAGACTAGGAAAGCCTATTATCACTGATTTACAAGCCTTTAGAGATCAAAATGGGCCAAACCAACATTTCCTTCCTTCTTCTCTTAAACCACAACAGAGCATCTGTCTGCTTTTGGACATAAAAATTCCTTCCATGGTAATTTTATTCTTTTGCACTTCTACTGACAATTTACTAATTTCTCCCTGTTGGTTCAAACAGCTTGCAATTAATGAGTTTGGGATCTTTTAATCATTAATTTTTTTGTACTCAGCATCCATACTGACTTCAGTTGAGCTCTGGCAGTAACAGACCTAATTCTGGGGCCATTCTGTAACACAAGCGTATGCTGAAGACAAAAGCTTCATATCCAAAGGGAAATGAGCCAGCAACAACCTCCAGAGCTTCATAACATGGGCCACTTCAATGGCCTTGCGCTGGCAAGCATCATATTCCCTCCATTTTTAGAGCATGTTGATTTTTCTTATTAGGTTTAGGTGTTCACCTACAGAAAACAATCTGATGTTTCAGAGCCCAGTTTATTAATAGAAAGATTGGGAAAGTGCACATAAGCAGGTTACTGGGCTGATAGGGGTGCTGGGCTGTAGTACTTGAAAAATAGATCGTCTACCACAACACTGGAATCACACCAGCCTTCCTAGGGACATGTAGTATGATAGATCCAGCACTGTCCAACAGCATGGCAGATGTGGAGGCTCAGTGCAGAGCTCTCTGCTGCTTGATTCTTGTGGTGCATGTCCCGGAGCACCAGGGATTCAACAGCAGCTTTTGCTCTTTGTGAAACTTTTCAGCCTAGAAGTCTTCCACTCTTAAAACATAAGCATTACTGACGACACAATCCCACTGTAAAGAAGGGTTTATCAGCCAAACAGTGAACTAAATATTTCTATAGAACCATAGAAATCAGTGTAAAAGAAAAAATGAGGGAGCTCTTTGGGATTAGGGAAGGAATCCTTCTGTGCTTTGGTGCCAACCTGCATATACATTCTTAGTCTGCTGTTCCTTTAACTTAGTAGAATTGTCAAATAACTGCCAGATGAGGTATTAAACTTTCTGAGACAGCAGTGGCACTCCTTCACTGTGTGAAAGAGGTTGGGATTCATGTTACTATTACTCTGTGCTGGGGCAGAAAATAACTTCACAAAGTTAGAGCTTCTCCTGTGAGCCAGTTCAGGGAACAGGGTTGGTTATTAGCTGAGCCAAATTATACAACCACTCAGTAGTGTATGCAAGGGTTGCAGATAATATAACACAAGACGTGGATCTTGGATAGACCTACAAGTACAAACAAGACTTCAGGCCTATCAGAATCTATGTGACTATCTGTTCTAAATGAAAGGCACAATTCTTTGTCCCCTTGTGTAATGTGCACCCATGAAGACAGGTATGTAAGTATGCGTGTATCCTAAGGAGAAGGTGATAGAAGCAGCATACGGCAATTGTTGGTTGTGTTGCTTGGTACACTGTTAAAGATGAGAAGAATGTGTAGATAATAGGCTGTGCAAAGTGGTTGAACTAAAGCATTTAACTTAAAATGTAACCTGGATCAGAATGGCACCTCTGTGGTTCAGTTACAAACCTTTGTATACAGTCCAGTGTGCTAAGCAGCATATCCACAACATGTGTATGAACAAACTACCTTCTGGCTTGTTGTCCAGTTTTTCTGCAGAATCAAAGAGTTCATTCTGGCACTCTCAGCTGTTTCCTCCCTCTCCTAACCACATCAAAAGCATTCCTAACATTTTCCCTAGGAGGTTACAATCATTTCAATCATGACTTGAATAAAAAATGTTGGCATTTGTCAACACATTTATAAAATCTTCACCTGGAATCTCTTTTTTCCTGCTAATGAAAAACACCTGAGTGCAGAAAAGTAAAGTGCTGGCAAAGCAGCATGCAAAGAGCAGATTTGATCTTGAGAGCTGTGCCCATGCCACGGCTTTGCTGCTTTGGCTTTCACACACTAAATAGCTGAACACTGTTGGCTACATATAATTGCTCCTTTGCTGGAGAGCTGAAAGGAGACAGGCTGTGAAGGGGGCTGCCAACATCCTGCCTCCCTCTGCAGGAGTAAAGAAGGAGCAGCAAATGATAATGGAATGAACTGGAAGGGGAAAGAGATGATGTGTCAAAGTTAACCCAACGAAAAGTGGGAGATAATGACATTCATTTGGAGAGTGCCACTCCACATGTACTAAGAAAAGAAAGCTTCTGCAAGATTTGTTCTGTAATCCAAGAAATACAAAGATATTGACTCAGGCACTGATAATGATGTGTATAATTTTATTACCCTGTTCTATCATCCTAAGAGTAACTGCTGAAAGTTGTCACAGAGTTTGTTTTTGAACCACCTTCGGAGAGAATTCGTATATTTCCTGTGCCAAATGCCAAAGGTACATTGCCCCTCTTCACACAAATGTACAGATTACACCTCATAGGAGTGTGAATTAAGCCCTTTGGCTAATTCCTAGTTGCTAACACATCAGCTGTGACACCTTCATTTGTGAAGAAGCAGAATGGGACTCCTTGGGGTGGGGGCTTGTTGTTGCAGCAGTGTTCAGAGGAGACACTAATGGAGAGGTGCAGAAATGTTTTAGTAACTCAGAAAAACAGCTGCACCAGGAAGGTTTCATTAACTTTTCTTCAACCACACAAACATTTCAGGTTGAGATTGCTGAAGTCAGTGAGGAGATTTAGGCCTGTCACCAAAGCGAACAGCTGGAAATGCTCAGATACACAGTCAGTTTCTAATGCATTGGTGAGATACCATAAGGTAGGAGAGAACTCGGGAGTTATCTGCTCTTAGTTAAACTAAAAACACAGGAAAAATCCAGGCAGCAGAATGTGATTTGGGACAATAGCCACTTCCTGAGTTGTGTGCTGTGTGGAGACCCTGCCTGTGGTGACCTGACCTGAACTGCTGAGTGTCTGAGGGCTGCATTTCAGAAGGATCTGTGGTGGCAAGCACAAGTTCATGTGCCCACCTAATCCCACCAAAAGTGAACTGCACTTCAGAGGTCACTTCTGAGCAGCGGAAAAGAGGCAAGATTATCCAGCCGTCATGGTCACATGTGGAAATGTGAAAGGAACTCCTAGTACAGCACTGGGTCTGTTAGGGAAGTTTGCGATGCTAGTGGACTGTGAGCTTTGCAGTGCAGAACATGTCCAGCCCAGCCCCGTTCCCTCACCTTCCTTCCTGTATGGCCCCTTTCCCAAGAAAAAAGCCACCACAGCATCAGTCAGTCCACCTGCAGCTGGCAGCACATAACCCAAACATCTGCATGCCAGGCACAGCTGGATGTTTGCTGCTATTGACCCAGGGTAGTGCAAGCTGCCTACAGATTGTTTGATCAAGGTGGTTTGGGAGAAGGGAGCACTGGTGAATAATTTGCAGCAAAATTAAGAAGTTGTGTTTTCCCTGGCTGCCTTCATTTCCCTCCCCTCTTTAAAGTTCTCCTCACTCTTTAACAACGCTTGCTTTGGACATGGGCTTGCGTCGAACCTGGGGAGTTTGTTTTGTTAAAGGGAGGCATGTGTGCCTGCCAGCCAAAATTTCCTCTGCCAGCACAAAGTCAGGTGCATAGTACAATCTCTTCTAGCTAAAGAAGAGTCTTTGGAAGTGAGGAAGGATGAAGAGTAACAGGAGTGTATTCCTGCACTGATAAATAAGTCATACAAATTGACATCTGAGGGAACTGTCAGTGAAGGTCTGCAAAGGAAACATGTCCTTGGAGGTGAGAATGTAGATGAAAAAGGAGCTGGGTGCAGGAAAAGACAGAAATGAGTGAAATGGGATGTGACTACCAGTGCAGTAAAGATATGGATGGAAAGAGTCACAGACCATATTGTGGGGCTTCTGAAGGAAAGAAAATGACAGCAATAAAATGAGAAAGAATAGTAGGATATGGAGATGTGTGAAATAAAAGCTTATAATGACATGTATGAAAAGGATGCTCTGGGGAAGTGGTTGGACTAAACAACATTGTGAGGTCCCTTCCAACCTGAATGGTTCTGTGGAAGCAAGCAAGCCTACAAGTAATTAATACGTTAGTGGATTATATTTGTGTTTTGGTAACACTTGGAAGCTTCATAGCGTCGAACACCACTGTTGCAGGGTGCAACATACGCAGGTATGCCTATGCCCTATGCGGAACATGCACCTGTGTAATTCTTCTTACTTCTTGATTTATACTCTATTTTCTCTCACTAGGTTTGGAGGACAACAGTATCTTTGGCTGTTTGTGACGCTGTAGTCAAGCAAACAGAGAATGACAAGCAGTAGAAAGGTTGTTCCTAAAACCAGTAAAGCGAAGTAATCAACCTTCCCTTCAGTAAGAAAGGCAGTGGATAGTTTTCCAAAGTGACAGGACAAAATTGTCCCTGTCAGTGGAAAGAAAAATTCCAAAGTTCAGAGAAGTGTCACCAAAATGGAGTATCCAGATGTTGAAGTGTGCATCTATCTGGTAATTTAATTTAGCTATTTAAACCAGAAAGACTGTTTCAAAAGTCTGTGCCCTTATGGTTCCTGAGCACTGATTTGCTTATCGGAAAAAACAAAGCCCCTTGAAGAACATAAATAAGTGTGACCAGATTTGGACAGTACAAAACCTCCATGAACCCTGCAGCAAACCAACCTTGTTGGGATTCTATTTCTTCTGTCATAAAGTACAGTTAACTTTTCATTCCCTCAATCTTATTGAAGGAGTACTTCTGTTGAACAGGACGAAGTGATTGGCATTGATTTTTGTAACGTCACACTTGCACACACTGTTCTGGCATGTGCAAATGTGGCACATGGACTCTTTGCCTGTGAAAACCCAGGATCCTGATCCTTCTGTTCAGTCTCCTCTCTATAGTTTTCCTAAATTGTGGTGGGGTGGTTACTGAATTGGTGCAGTCACAGCTCTGTTCAGGGCACTGACCATAGATTGCACCTTGTACCTGTGGATCTGCTCCTAATTTTCTGTGCATGAAGCTCTTCCTTATAGCTAATTATTAGCAGTGTTTTTGCAGATTCAAGAGTGACGAAAGCTCTCTCCCCGAGTACTTCAGCTCACTCTTGAACTGAGTTGTAATTTTATGTCTGCTTTTCTAGTCTGAGTGGTGTCTATAACTGTTCTTTCCTAGAAACAAAAATCCCTGAATTCCTATGGGAAAAGGCTTAGGCTTCTTCAAATACATTTGGGAGCTTTGAGATACTTAAGACTTCAGCATTCCCAAAGATTAACGGCTATTTCTGTGGTTTTCAACATACTTCCAAAGTAACAGGAATTGAATCATCTTGAAAGTAGCCAGCCAAAAAATCTAGAGCATGGTGGAAAGGTCCCTAAAATATCTGGTGTTGAGAGTAGCTGTTTGGTTATTCTGGCATCACTTACATAAGATGGTTCTCATTATAATCTCCTTCTACTCTGATATTAGGTGGCAGCTTTTCACATGGACTGTACCAACTTGCTTCATGTTGAATCCCAAGATATTTGATGATTTGTTTAGATTCCCTCTTGCGATATTAGAGTATATGAGAATCTTAGGATTTGTGCAGCTTGTTTTTAAAGTAAGTTTCTAGATTCCATGTGTGTAAAAGAAAAGCTTCAAAATGTGGTGCAGGTATTCCAAAGAGGCTCAGAAACCAATGGGCAAAGAAGAATCAGTTGCCTTTGTATGTGGTCACAATTTCTAAGTTAAACACATGGAAAGCTCCCCCCCTTTCTTTCCTCTTTTTCTTGCTTACTGTCTCCACATCACTTCATGTCCAGCTGATGTGTCTGTTTATTCACCTTTCCAGCACACATCCCTTTCAAGCATGCTGGAGGTTCCTGTTAGAGAAATGAGAACTACCAAACATGTTATTGCTGTTGCTTATCACCTGAAAAGGGCAACCAGAAATTGTTCTGTGGTCATTTGGATGTTATGCAATGGGGGCTGAATGCGTCTTTGTTCCAATTACCAAAAGTACTAAAACACTACTTTCTGAGAATTGAAGAATAAAATACTGCCCTTGGAAACACACATCTGTCTAAATCTTGAAGCCTTTCTCATTGCATCCAATTCTGGAGGAGTATTTTTAGCTGTTGAATTTAGCCCTTCAGAACATCTTGTGGTTTCTTCCAGGACAGGGCTCAATAAATTACTCTCTCTTCACAAACAACCAAAGCATGGTTCGGTGGTTCGGATCCTCCTGCAGGGTTCAGAAGTTCAGAGCACAAAAGTCCATCCCAGTGTCCATCTGCCTATACACAACCAGCAATGGTTTCCATGGTAGGGTCTAGGCCATGCTTGCTTGCCAGGACCCATGTCAGTACTGCTTTCTGCAGCAGCTTTAGAGCAGAAGAGCTCATGTTTATGTCCTTCATGTCTCTGACATCTCTGTTTGGGCTTGGGCAGAAACCAGCCCCAAGAGGAGCACTTGTGCTCACTCACACCCGTGTGCCCCCGCTATGCGCACACATGCACCAGGGGCATCCAAGCTTGTGAACGTTTTACTCTGCTGCCTTAATTAAATCAATGCTGTTTAGTGTGTGTGTCTGTTTCTTCTCTTTCAACACCTCTGGTTTTAGGTTATAATCCCGTTATATCTTCATTGTTTTTTAGTAATTGGACGAAGTGTTTCCCAGCTTAACCTTTTAGCACGTGGCAGGAATCCCAGCAGCCATTCCATGGGGCCAGGATTTTTTTGTGTTGCCAGAGCCACACATTTATCCAGGATATTTATCACATTTAGCTTGGTTACTAGAAGCAGAATTTTAAGAGTGGAATTTTTCTTTTTCTTTCTTTTTTTTTTGTTTTCTTCTTGATTTTTTAAATTTAAGGCATAAATTTACTTCTTACATACCTGGGTATTAGTATCTTGGCAGCTATGGGTTTGCTGTTGCAGCTAGGGGCTTAGGCCAAGCCTAAGCTCCAGTAGCTGAACCTTGGCTACAGCCGATGGGTCTGGCTTGGAGAGGGCAAGTTCCCATACACGGTGGTAGCAGTTCAGCATCACATCCCTTTCCTCAGCATCCCTGGAATAGGAATGGTGCTTGACCAAAATGCGACACTGGTGGGAGAAGCCCCCAAAACCTTTCCTTGAACCTTTTTCATCACTTTCTTTGGGGATGTGTGAATGGTTTACAGAGACAAGTGGCTTCAGGCTAAGATTTGAAACAGGTTTTAAAATCAGTTGGTATACAGGCCTCCTACACACCTTTGCAGATACCAGGCATGGGGGCTAACGTGTGAATCCTGAAGGTTTCTGACAACCCTTCTTGCTCGCTAATGCTAATGGGGCTTGAAATCTGCTTCATAGGATCAGGCCCTGCAAAATTCCATCTTAGCAGCTTCTGTGAGTGTATATGCAGTAAGCATGTGCACTCAAATCTTTGCTGCACCTTTGCTGGTTTGCCAAAATTCATTCTGTGTACAGAGCCAGATGTATTTTGCTGGTATTTCTTACAAGCCCCTATAATTGCCATACATTTGGATGATTCTGAGTGGTACTGTACCTGCAAGATTACATACAGTTTTGCATTATTGACTCTTATACTTGTCATCCAGTCATGGGAATTAAAAATACTTCTGACTTGCAAAGAGGAAGCTCTGGGTGCTTTCACTGTCAACCTGCAAACCACAGCCTGAATTAAAAGTGACTTTTGCATGTGGAGTTCTTGCATGATAAGGTGAATACCCAGATTTGCATGTACAGTTTACTATACAGTAAATGTATTTGCAAACTTCCTCCTATCCTTTTTATCAAGAATAAATATTGCTTAAGTGCATGTATTCCTGACGTCCTGCACATCAGCTCCCCTCCTGTGGTGTGCTTTCCAAGAAGGAAATCTCAGCTCTGTGGGCTGTGAAGGAGTCAAACTAAGCTATGGTTAGAGACCCAGGCTGGACAATTTGGGACCAAGGACCTATGTGCTTGTTCTTTAGGGGAAAAGCATACAGAAGGGGACATACAAAGTGCAGTTATAGGTTTTGAAATGTGAGACTTGACAGCATTTGGGTGCCCAACTCCTCCTGACTGATGGATCTGGCTCTATCTGACTTTCTGGCTTTTCATTTTCACTGGCAGCTTGAAGTGCTCCTCTGCTTGTGTTCTCCAGTCTCAAGAGGTTAATGCAGCTTTGCATTATGCTTATGTCTGTACTTGAGCAGCATCCTCAAAACAGACACTTTAGCTAAGCTCGTTGGGAAGATGCTGCTGCTAAAAAAAGACCTATGGAAGCTACTACTTTTAGTGCAGCAATGGGAAAACTGCCATCCCTTACTTTCATATTTGCTTTCTTCTTTTATTTTTCAATAATGTAATAGGGATAACATTCATGCAAGAAGTTCAGTTTTAATTCTTTCAGTCTCCCCTCATCACACTGCTTATGAAGGTATCATACTGACCAGACCAAGCTGGACACTGTATCTTCATGTCATCCAGAAGCTGTGTCAATATGACAAGACTCCACCAGACCAGTGTGCGTGATGGCATAATTTTGTGCCTTGAGGTGATCAGAAAGCAGGGTGGAGTCGTGGATTTTTGTCTGGGTTCCAGGGACTTTCAGTGTATTTTATGTCAAACAAGTACTAGATAAAAGGCAGAAATCATCCAGGGAAAACTGATGACTAGTTTTAGGCAGCTGTTAGCTCAGTGTATTGACATTGAACAGATCACTACCTAAAGTACTTCAGTTTCTGAGTCCATATTGTTTAGCTTGCTCTGTGTTGAAAGCTTCGATGTGTTGCCCATCACTCGGGAATTCTGTTATGGAGGCCATAAACCTAAAAGGCAGCACATCTCCTAGGTTTTAAATACTTCTTTTATTGGATATGCTCCTTCATCCCTTCTGCACAGCTTTGACAAAACCTGTATTACTGGCACATCTTTATGTAGTGATATTATTTGTACTAGTGATATTTTAAACATTCAAAGCCTCAGCTGTTGTAAACTGGCAATGCAGTATTGTAGCTTAAGCAAGAGGCATTGAGCTTAGTCCTAATTCTAGCTTTCCTCCTGCCTTGCTTAATTTCCTTGAGAAAGACCTGTTCTGTATCTTGAATATCCTCATAGACAGTTCATTGAAGTCTTTCTTCTGGATGTGCTGTTCCACATGGTGTCCAAGAAGGGCTGAGTAGTGGGAAATAATCCCTTCCTTCAGTAACTGGATATGATTCTGTTGATAAAGCCCAGGATGTTGCTGCCTGTCTTTGCTGCCAGGGCACCCTGCTTGTGCTCTGCCAAGGCCCCCAGCCTCCTTTCAGCACAGCTGCTTCCCAGCCAGTCCCCAGCCTGTGCTATTACACGGGGCTCCTCTTCTGTGATGTGGAACTCTGCATGTGCTTTCCTTGAATTTCATAACGTTCCTGTTGGCCCACTCCTCCAGCCCATTTCTGTCCTTCTGAACAGCAGCCCTGCCCTCAAGCCCATCAATTGTTTCCCCACTTTAGTGTCTTCTATTTGCTTGACGAGAGCACACTCCATCACCTGCTCCAGGTCATTGGCAATGATATTGAACAGAATAAAACTCCCAAAGAATATATCCCTTCTAGTCTCCTATAATCAGGACCACCTTGGAGTTAGTACACTTATTTCCAGTAAGAATAGGTGCCAGTTAAGAACTGCCTATTGAACTCCAGGCAGGTGGCAGCTGTGGAAAAATAAGGATCTTTTACTGCTTAACCAGCTATATTAAAACTATGGAGAAGTGGCTGACCGAAGTAATCGATTTCTGTGGTGGCCTAGTAAACAGAACACGTACACTCAGAATTGCATATAAGCTGTGCATTATTCTTTCTTGTCATATTACTTACTATTGCCAATTAGGAGGTAGTTTTCTTATATCAGTAAAGAATGCACTGCTTGATCAATTATCCCCAAGTGAACTGAAATACAATAGCTGATAGCCCACATTTTTATGTTGTGACATTTATTTAATTTTGTGTGCGTGTGTCTGTAGGCACATTATGGTAGAAAGCCTTTAATGAGAACAGTTTGTTGATCCTCTGAATTCTGCATGTACTTGCTTGTTCTTATTAAGCAGGCATTCTGGTCTATAGAATCAATCGAAACCACCTGCATTTCCTTTGAACTGGAGCCTTGCTTTCAACTGTGCATCCTAGTGCTCTAATACCTCATCATATGCACAGTAGGAAAAAGCACTTACACATTTCACTCCCTCCGTGTGTATCCACTGAAAACTTGCCAGGCACGTAATCATGCGTGTGTCATTACAAGAGAGCAAAATTGATTTAGCTGGCTCTTTATATATTATTAGAGGTGCTCAAAATGTGAGGCAGGGCCCGGGCAAGGGGCAAAGAGCAATGTGGCCATGTGAGCCACATGGAGTTTTGTGCTGGTCAGTAAGTCCCCTTGGCAGGGGCCAGCCCCGGCCAGAAATACATAAGGATCTGGAAGGCAGATAGCCATACTGCAGCACTCATGCTGGTTAGCCAGGCTTGGGTTGAGCTTCTCAGCACTACATCTGCTCTGCAGCAAATGCACCTGGAGAAATCTGAGTTTCCAGCAACTGTTTTGGACCCTCAAGGAGTTTCCAGGATCTTGGGACACTCAGTGCCAAACAGGAACTGACTGTGCCATGGGGAGCTCTAGGGTAACAGGGAAGGAAGGTGTAGTGCTTTGGCTGTGGGCTCTGCCTATTGAGTGCATCCTATGGGTTTGCTGTCTTGCTCCACTCTGCCCTGAAAAAATATATTTAAAAGGCCGTTTTCAACCTCATTTCAAGGGTGCAAAGAAAGCATTTCTCCTTGCCAGAGCAGTCCAAGAGGAACATATGCAATATGTTGGGACTGGAGGCAATAAATATTTGTATCTTTAGAAGTTATAAGTCGTACTTCGTGGCAGTGATGAATTTTACAAGGCAATGCAAGTAAGTAATGACTAAAATACAGATGCATCAATTCAGAGACTGTATAAAACATTTGGGCCCGATTCTGTCCTCACTCTCAGTTTTGCTCTAGCATGTCATGACAGCCTGAAGTAAAAACCCCAGTGTTTTAATAGTGGAATGGGATGCCCTCGCCCCTGTTACTCACACAGGGGGCTGGGGAAGTGCAAGGCAGTTTAAATGCCACTTTTGCTCTTCTGCAGATTCACTGCTGAGTTGTTAGTCAAATTAGTTTTCATCTTTTAACTGTCAGGCACACTTAGCAGAGTTCTGTGCTGTCTTGTTTTCCAGTACACAAAAGAATGATGTAGTTTCATGGAAAGAGCTTTCTGCAGAGTCAGATGATATTTAAATAATTAGATTCTTAAATACAGTTGAAATACGTGCTCTGAACTATTCTGTCCTTGCTTCTATCACAGCTACTTAAAACATCTCTTTATGCAACTTCTGGCAAAGATGATAATGACAGCAGATTCAAGATCTCTCTGGTGAGCCTCGCCTGCTTCTTGTTGGTATGTGTGTGAGCATGTAAGAACAGCTCTCCTATTGTGTTACACCTTGAATAACCATTTATGCTGGAGCACAAATGACTAGATGTGCTAAAAGTTTTCACCTGTTTGAGTTGAAGGTTTTTCATACAGCTCTGCATTGCTGTCACCTTCAATAGGTGTGACTATGAGGTCCAGCCTCCTCAGTAGTAGGAAGTTTGGTTTGGTCCAGCTCACTGGCATAGCTGAGGGTAAAAAGAGGTAATGAGCTTCATGTACTTTTAATTTGGGTAAACCAAAGCTGTTCTGTTTCTCATTACTCAGCCTCACATCAGGGAGAATTTACCCATTTATTTACGACTAGGTTGACCTCTACTTAATCTTTGACCCACAATTCCAAAAGTCTCTAATCTTTTTTTGTTCTCAGTGTTTACCTCCGTTATCATAAGGTCTTTGAAACCCTGACTCCAAATTCATCTGGGCTGCACTGGCAGCTCTGGGTGATGATGGTGGTAGTGGTGTCATTGATTAGCTGCAGGCTTCTCTCTCCTGAACTCAGCTAATAAGAATTTCTCAATTTCAGCAGATGTCTCTGCTCCTTTGCCAAATGGGGAGGTTTCGGACTAGTGATGTGGAAGTCTAGAAACTTGCCACTTAGTCCACCACCTGGGGAGCTTCTCTCATTGTGTAAAAGCAGTTCACCAGAGTGCAGTTTTATGATATGCTATTTTCAATGTACTTTTTTTCTGTCCTGTCAGTAAGAGAAGTGTTTTTAAAATCCATTTAAAAAAAAGGGATAATAATACAAATACAGACATTACGAATGTCTTTTAAGTTATGTTCATATGCATCCCTACTATCATAGTGTCCAAATGATGTACAGAGCCCTGTTCAGTCCAGCCCTCCTAATCCTGAGTAGTCTAGATAAGAGGACCCAATGGAGCCTTTTGTTCTCCCTGGGACCTCAGTTCAGTTCCTTGCCCTCAAGACAGATTTACCTGTAACATGGCCTAAGTGAATTGAATTTCAGTCCTTCAGTTCTCATTGCTGAAAAAATGAGGGTCATGGCACGTAACAGAGGAACTCGATGTAGAAACCCACTAAAGATGCCCTCAGATAATGTGGTAAGAGGGAGGTTCCAAGAGAAGGATCTCTGGGAAAACACAGGCCAGAAAGGTGGAAAAGCCATGCTGTTCCCCTGCAACCCTCCATTTCAACTTGCAGTTTTATCCAGAAGTCTTTGCTCACTCTTGCTCAGAGACGGATTGGATTTAAGCACAACCTTTGAATGAAATAAACAAAAATAGATATATGAAATCTATAAAAAAATCATAACTTTACACAAACAAACAGCCCTATTGTCAACACTTCAAAGTCAGATCATGCAGAAATAAAAGAGATGCTACTCTTGCCCTGAGGCAAATAAAGCTGAAAGAAAGTGGTAGTACATATACAGAGATTGGGCACAGAGAGGAGGTCCGGGTTTTGGTGCTGCTAGGCACTTTCTGTGGTTGAGACTGCTTAACCCTTTATGCTGTCAGGTCTCCAGCTGTATTGTTAGGGGCTTGTCTTTCCTTTCTGAGACAAATCCAGCCTAGAGGTCTTCTACATGCTCTATCAAATTTGTTGCAAAGGATGAGACAAAATGATTCCATAATTTAGAGTGCCACCTGACCAAACCAAGATATGCATGATGTAGACACCTAAAGTCAAGGGAGATTCATCCTACCTTGGAATTCAAGATATGATGTTGCTTTCTGAAATGTTTTTGAGAGGATCAGGCATAGGGATTCTTAAATCATCCCAAGCAAATAGGAAAAGAACATGTGGTGCATACATCCAGGAACAATATGGTGGGCATTTACTTCATTTTTAAGTACTCTTCTAGGTGGTAACAGGCAATGTGCTGAAAATATGGCCTGACATAAGGATCCTTCCATTTTACAAGCCCACTTAAAGTTTCCATCTTTAAAGTGTACTTTAAAATGAGCAGTAATCTTAATCCCTACAATCTTGACCTCAAATTACATTTTAGTGTTTTCTCCATAGCAAAAGAGATGTGATGCAGATGGCATTACCTCATGTAAATCCTGATGGCAAACTGTTCCATTGCCAAGTGCATGGCATTATTGCACGCTGACTCCGGAAAATGCACAATACCTCTTTTAGTGGAAATCTCTCATCTTGAAAAAGCCCTGAAATCTAAGATAGGAAACAATACGGGCCAAGAACCCCAATATTTTGTGGAAATATCACAGTGAGTGTGTATTGAGTCAGATCTTAGCATAAGACTGGCAAAACTGGGAGATACCCTCCTCAGTCAGAAGATCTGGCCCCTTATATTCTGTTTTCTTTTGTGGTTAACAGTACTGGATTACTACTCAAGAAATGAGGGTTCAGCTGTGAATTCTGTAGCAAGCATGGTACAGCGGGGGGCAAATCAAAGCTGCCTTTGCTTCTATGTGCAAACCATAGCCAGGTACTTGCCTGGCTTACCTGGGCAGCCTTGGGTGTGCTTCTACAGCATAGGATCACACACCTCTGGTTAAGGGTCAGTGGGTTTATTTCCTGACGTTTTTAGGAGCTTTGCTTGGTAGATTTCACTTTCATCTAGGAGTGCCTTAGTGCAAAAGCCTGGGAACTCCCAGTTACTGGTTGGAAATAAATGTCTTGAAAATTAACTTTTTGGGTTGGTTTTTTTGGGGTTTTTTTTTTTTTTGAGGCAAAAGGTTCTAATGATGGAAAACACCAAACCTTGGTCAAATAAGAAAAATAATCTCTTTGAGGCAAGCCTCTTTCCCATAAATCGAAACCTCTGAATGAAGCGCCTGCCAAAGAATGCTCTCTTCCTGGAACACAAGGAGCAGCAAGCCAGCAACTCACTTTGAATGTGTTGAACCAAATTTTACGGCTATATGTGACTTCTAGGCTGACCCCAAGCCTGCCTTTTTTCTTTTCCTCACAAATACTACTACTGCTTCTTCCAATTCATTGCTATATTTCTGAAGGATTGCACAAAAACTCAGAGACTTCTGGAAGAAAACATCTTGAATATGAAACTGATCATAAAGCTACCAACCCCCTAATAATACTCCCTGCCCATTCTTGTGGTATAAAGATATAACTAATGTTAGTCCAGTGAACAGCAAGTAAGACTCTGGAGGGCACTCTAGAAGTCTGTTTTGGCTATAGTATTACTTTTCCCTGTTTAACTTTGTAAACCTGTAATTGGCAATAAAAGAGACCGCACTCTTGCTTTTTTAACTAATATTTATTTAAACCTTACCATAAGGTGCACATAGTGGTTTCTTTTGTTTCCAGCAGGATAAAATTCATAAGCAGAGACCAATTTATCATTAAAAAAAAGTATTTTGTATTTTTAACCTAAAATGTTCAGCTTCACAATGTGTTTTTAAGAGACTTAGCAGGGTTCTTTTCACAGCCTTTCAGTGCTCCCTTATACATGCATGCTACTGTGTGGGATTGCATACTGGAAATAGAGACCCCTTTGGATAAAGGCAGAGGACCCCTTCTCACAGCATATATCTGTGTTAGAGTCAGCTAGACAAAGATACCTGATCCGGATTATTCTGCCATGAATCTGGAGCTACTTATATGATTATTTCAAGTTTACAGCTACTTCCATACAAATATAGATCAAGCAGGGCACAGTGCTTAGATCAGTGCATCTATTTATCCTGAGCATGAATGGTTTTAGCATGTTTTTTTTCCTCTTTAACATGGATTTTCCTTTCATTTTTAGAGAAAAGGCAAGAATATGGCTCTACTAAGGTAAATTAAATAGAAAAACAGGCACTGAATTAAAAAGACAAAGGGTAAATATTTTTGTAGAGATGTGCACAACATTTGTAGTGAAGAGCAATATCTGTAGTGAAACTGAAAGCTCTTAACCTTTCAAGCCATCTGTTCGTTGTTGGATGATGAACTTGTCTATGTGCTTCATTTTGAATAATAAAAAAAACCCCAGATCTTTTGAAGATGTTCAAATACATGGATTTTAGGTTTACATGTGCTTTAGCAGTTCATGGAAACAACTAATCCACCCATCCAAGTTGCCTCATCTTAGAATTATTCTGAATCTTACCTAGTGGGCAAAGCTAACGTTATACCAAAAGGACAATAATTATAAGTAGAAAATACACCAGAAACCAGGACTGGGCAAAGCACCATGGTGTACTTGCTATGTTCTCTATACATTTTCTGAAAGACCATCTATCCTTTGCTTTCAAAGTTGGGGCACTAGGCTAGAAGCATCTTTAGCTTGACATTATTACAAGAGCTCTTATGTTTCATGTTATGAAGAGAAGAACATCTGGATAATAAAAGCTTTGTCTGAGGCTGGGCTGAGATTCTTGGTTGCCTTTAAAAAAAGAATTAGTGTTGACTGTTTTCATCATATAAATATGAACAACAGGAAAAATCTGTCAGGGCTTGATGAGATGTTGTGCCATAGCAGATAAAGTTTTTCTCAGCTCTGATTTCAGACTTTAATAGTGAAACCATCTGCTGAGGAGCTCATTTGTTTTGTTTTATTTATCACAGTGGATTATCTCTTCAGATAATATTTCACAAAATTCAAGGGAAAAGCAGTGATAGATTTGGCTGTTGAATTCCTCAGCTAAAACTAAGCACAGGCTCATTTGCTGTCTTACAAGTATCATTTAGGAGACTTGGACCATCAATATAGCAGAAACCCAAGTGAGCTTAATGACTGCCTTCTTAGCTGGCACTGACACTCAGGGACATAACTAAAGACTTCCAGAGGCAAAATATGAGGATAGCATGTGATGAAGAGCCAAGGCACCCTCACACTGTGAAAGCCTGTAACGTATGTGCCATTGCATTACATAATGGGAAGTGCTTTGGTTTACATGCAGAATATTGCTGTACTCTGTAATCATTCCCTTCTCGTCTGAGTTCAGTGACAGCTTTGAACTTGCTGATTGCTTTGGCAGGAGTAAATAAGAGAGACAAGAATGGATTATAGGGTGGCTCTGCCATTATGGTGGTAAGCACCTTTCCCAGTTGTGGGCGGCTGATGTTCCCTCAACATCTGGAGATTGTTCCTCACATCTGGTGGTTGCTGGCTGTCCTCTGCTGTAGCAGCATTTCCTCAGCTCCTTGGCACAGCAGGTGCTCACAGCAGGAGCTGTGAGCTCTTCTTGCTGTGAGAAGAGAAAAAAAACACATGAGAAGAACTCTTCTTGCTGGTGCCCCACCAGCTTTCTGCCCGCTGCCCCCAGCCCAGCGCAGGAGGGATGGGACAGAGCAAAAGGGTCTGCTGACACAAATCCTGTGCCTCTGAGTCCTGGGGTAATGACCATGTAGGGGCTGGTAGAGTCCAGGTCAGTACTGGCTCAGAGGTACGTCCTCCAAGATGCTACATGTGCAACAGCCAGTGCCTCACCTCTGCCATCAAGGGACAGCATAGGAGTGAGCCTGTTGGCTCTGTGGAGTGGACTCAGGAGGCACTGTTTGAAGTGAGTGCATGTGCAATGAAGATGAAGGTATTTGGGGTCTATTTGATACCTTATGTTACAAAGAAAGTCATACCAAGCAGGCTGGAGTTGTACAAGAAACTAATTTCTTGGTCCACTACAGGTGTAACCAACAAAACCTTTGTAGACTCAGCTGAAAGGCTGCACTCACTTGGCAACCCCCTGTGTCAGGCAAAGCAAAGAGGGGTGGGAGAATCCAAAGATGCAAAGCCTTGTGCCTCCTGGGGGCATATGTGGGTAGGGGACCTTCCTGCCCTGAATTGTGGGGCCAGGTTTCTGAGGGGCAGCTACCTGCCAGCTGAAGCACTTTCTTGTGCCCCCCAGGAGTTTTTGTGTCTCTTCCATGATTCTCTTAAACCATTTTGATTTAAATGTACAAGTTATAACATCTTTTTCTCTTGGGCTTGCCCAACATGGAATTTTTAATTAACATCTGCCTCTCTGACTAACATAGTCCTTGTTCCAAGTCTTTAAATGCTATCTTAGGGAATTTCAGTGTTTTGAAAAGGTCTTTTTCATACTGTTTGTCTGTCTTTCCTATTTCTTCGCTTGTGTGCCATTCTCTTCTATTTATTTTAGCTATCCTCAGGCACCATAATTTTAGTATAACTGATATCCAGGAGTTTTCTGATCCAAAGCTTTAAGTCATATATTACTCCATGGGATTAGTGCTGCGTGAAACCGCACAGTGCTGGATTAGACATTAAGAATATGGATCATGTTTTAAAAATTCATTTATGCAACTATTGGGTAAAATTAGACTCAGACAAGCTGTTCTTGTCACAGACCCATGAAACTTCTCAAGAAGTTTCCCTTAACCAAAGCTATTTGCCTGCAGGGCATGAAGTATCCACAATACTACAATGGGAAAAACTGCGTTTTGTGGTCGGTTAGTAAGATGTAGTTATGCAAGTGGATTATGAAGTTGGTTATCAGCACACTATGTTATTGGAGCACTGAGAAATACCTGAGTAATTTGAAGTAAGATTTATTGATGTCATACTTCTGCATTGACAATGAATTTCTGGGCTCAAGTGTTGGGTATCTTCTGCGCCATAAGAGTCACAGACATCTGGACAGCATCCTCATGGAAGAGGTAGGCTTCATTGGCACGTAATGGAGCCTGTGTAGGACATGAAAGTGGTTCCAGATTAAAGGATGAGAAATGCATTTTCCTGAGAAATGATATCTCATGGCTCAAGTGCAGAGACCAGCAGTTAGAAAGGGGCCATAATTTTACAGTCTGTTCTGTCAATTATAATTCACAGCATATTCCACAATGTAACACACATAAACAGGCTCAGAGGCTCCTGACAGACTTCAGTTTCTTGCTGCTCAAAGCACCCTTTTCTTTTTCCTTATTCCTGGAATTGTTTGCCTTTGGAAAGACTATAAACATGCTAATATTTGTAGGTCTAAAACCTGAAGGGTTTTGCACCTGAATGACTAAAAGTTCTTGCTAAATTCTAATTTCTGTTGGAATTTATGTCCAGATTCACAGATATTCTTAAGCCTCTAAACAGACACGTGTCCTTCTCCAGCTACTTTGCAGAAATAGCTACTGTGATGTGGGCTTCCTCAGACAAATGATCCTGCAGGCAGTAAAGAGGTTCAGCTACAAGAGCAATCATGCAATCAAGTGGCCTAAGCTCAGGCATATGTCTAAAGTCCCTCTCTTAATGGTTCCTTCAGTTGCAGTTTGATGTATGTTGGGCTTCTTGGCCATGTCAGCTGCACAACCTCTGCAATGTTGCCTCTTTCTGACCAGGGCTGTTCTAGAATGGGCCTATTCAGGATTTTTTTTTAATTTATTCTCTTTTTAGTTTAAATTAGCTTGTATGTTGAATTCAGCAGCTATAAAATGTGTCTGAATCACAGTCCTGGAGGTTGAAATCCTCTGCCTTTCCACAGAACTGCTCCAGTTCTCCCATGCTACCCTATAGAGGTGCAATAGTTCACACCCAACAGGAAAAACACTGGAGGAGTTGAACAGTTTAGTGTGTATGTCTGTTTAACCATCATTTGCATCCCTTGTGAGACTGCCAGCAAAGCAGCACGTTAATATCACTCTTGGTATCTTGCTTATTTCATTTATGTAGTTATTCACTACACAGGAAACAAGACCACTAAATCTATACTTAAGTCATCAAAGAGCATTCAGTGATAACCATTATCAGGCCCATTTCAACATCTTTCAAAGCTAATCTTGCAATATGACAAGAAACAGTTATGAAGGGAAGCACTGACTGGTTCTATTCAAAAGCAATCTGCTCATGTGGCTGTTGCTTAAACAGGGTGTCTCCTAAGGGTCTCCAACTTTCAATCTGGTAGAGAGAATAAACTTTAAATGGTTTTGATTTTTAAGGCATTATTTAGGGGAAGTGGTCAAGGACACATGGGTCTGATTTTTTCTCTTTGCACTTGGTCACAAAATCACCCCCACCTCTCCTGCTGACCTTTTGGTGCTCTGTATCTGTATCTATACCAAACTGCTGTGAAAATGGACTGCTTCTGCTGAAGGAAAGATAATGTACAGCTGCAAAATAATACTGTCCCTCTTCCTATTCTGTTCTGTTTCTTATGTTTTCTCGTAACTGTGAATCATAATCTTTCTCTTACAAGGATAGTAATTTGTTGATGTGGAAAATAAAAAGAATGGCTTAAATCTGACATGCTGTCTTAATTTTTAAAGAAATATAAGCTGCAAAGAACCAAGAAATAAGTAATACGTCTTAATAGGATAATTAGAAAAGCCTGAAGAATAGAAGTGAGGAACACCCGAAAAATGAGGGGAATTTAGCTTTTGCCAACAACAAAGAGTTTGCTTCATATAAAATTTCCCTGTTAAGACCTTCAAAACTGAAAGGTAAACAGTTTTTCTGTCCCTGGAATGCCTTCTGTGACACTATGATGACATAATGTAAACTACATGTTCAACTGAGTTTAATAAAAAGGAAATGAGATACTAATTAATATTTACTTAATGTTTGACCATTAATTATACATAATAGTAATTGTGGCCTTATGATGTAGCTTTTTCAGTGAATATTAAAATCTATAGACCTTCCTCTCTTCTTGTTTGTTTCTCTGTAAGCAGGTTTACTTGGTGATTTGCGTCACTGTCAGAGAAATTAAAGCTAGTGGTGCTTACCATGCCATGAAGGATGGTTTCCCTAAGTTAAGGCGAGCAGCATTGGGTCCACAGTCTCTCTTCAGTGTAAAGAAAAATAAGTTTGCTATGTGATATAGCATGAAACAAGCCAATCTCTGTGGAAGTCAAAGGGACTTTGACTTCCCATCAGCCTCAATGGAAACTGGACAGGTCTAGAAATGACAAGGGTATAAATGCATTTTAGTGTGTTAAAAAAAAATCCCTTAATGGCACTTTGTACTATACAGGCAGAATGCTTTTGTATCAGCTGCATGAAAAGCAGGTATTGAGCAGGAGACCTCTAATGAAGAGAGGGTAGAAACTTAGTATTTATTGCTTTTGATTGTGAAAAGCCATTCAAAAGTGTCTTTAAACACAGATAACCTAAAGTCCATATATCTTACTAAGAATTCAGTGGACTTGTTTAATTTGGTGCCTGTGTGCATTGAAAATGTTTTGTCCTTAATGTAGTTTGAAAACATCTAGTGGAATTAAAATTAGTAGCAGTGTCTCTTCCTACTGTATATGTACGTAGTTCATGTTTATACCAGTGAACTTCAAGCGAGGTTTGGGACTTCCTTCTGGATTTTTGTTTGTTTGGTTTTGGTTTTTTGGGTGGTTTTTTTTGTCTTAAAAGTCTGATTCTCAAAACTTGTTGTCATGGGCCACTGTCAGTCTTAGCAACTCTCATTCTGATTTTTTCATTTCCTGAATTTCTTTGGGTTCATAAACCCCACATTTTTCATCATTTCCAAATGTTTCACTACCTCAACCACAGGAGGTGCTCTATGCTCCGTGCAGGACCAGCATCCTCTCTTCTACCAAGTTCAGTTCTTTGTATCACTAAAACTCACTCCTTGGCATACAAGTGCTCCGCATGCCAAGGTGACAGGACAGTCTCTGAGCAGTGACAGCTGAAATGACTTGAAATAGCTAAAA
Organism: Nestor notabilis; assembly: GCF_000696875.1. Lineage (NCBI taxonomy): Eukaryota > Metazoa > Chordata > Aves > Psittaciformes > Psittacidae > Nestor > Nestor notabilis. The sequence continues at coordinate 56,470 of NW_009923413.1, forward strand.
TATCTCCTCGATAACTGTTTGTTAATATAATTTGCTTAGACTTTAAAAAAAACCAACCCTAAGGAACACTCACAAAAATGAAATAAAAAAGTAAATTTTACTTGTTCACGTAAAACATGGTTGTTTGGAATGTTTTGTTGGCTATTTTTTCCCACTTGCTTTCAGTTTGTACAAATTAGCTTTAAAACAGCACAGGATTATATTAGATCACTTGGAGATGCTGATTTATGAAGGGGATCAGAAATTACAGTTCAGTATTATCCTCCTTTGTCCATGTCAAAAGATGGCTAAACCAAATAATAAGCAACAGAACCAATAAACTTCCCTGAGCATTTAGATTTTCCTTGGTGCCTTCATTTCCTATCTTGTCTGATGAGGTTGCAAGACCTTGGGGGACAGATGGCTTGATTTTTGCTTTCAAAACTTGGAGCACACCTGCAGTGTTAAAAGAAATACAGGAGAAGAAAGTGATATGTGCAAATCTTTCCAATATGTAAGTGCTTTAATTCATACTGCAGCATTTGAGAATGATCCCACTGTATGGCTGAATAATTTATCACATCTGAGTTTCAGTCATTTACAAGACTTACAAGAATATCCAGATTTATAATCATCCCAGTGTTCTGGAGGAATTCCAGGTTAAATAATTATGTTGTACTGGTACTCTCCAGTTTTCTGATTTCAGCTGACGTACTCGTTTTTACTTCCTTTTTCAATATGCTGTTAAGCCTTTTTCAAGGACCATCCAAGAAGTAGCATGTCTTCAGTGGTATATAGAAGGATTCCTTTGATTCCAACATATAGCTAGTTAATTCTTTCAGAACCTATGAGAATAGTAGGCCTCTAAAAAATATTGATAATTTTAATTAGAGCTTTGGTCATGGATGCAAATGTTAATTGACCTCTGACTTTGATGAGAGCAGGACTGGGTTTTAGCCATTTTCCAGACTGAAGCAGTAGAAGCAGTGCAGTGAAGTCCCAAATCACACTTTCCTGAAATGCTAAAATAAGAATCTGACAATAAGACAATAGTTTTTCTTATTTTTCCAAGCGTGTTTTAGCTACAGTGTGACATCTTGAGTGTAAGCACGAAGATCAAAAGCCAGAAAGCACTTGAGGCTATGTACAAAAGCAACAAACACACCAGAACAATACAGAAGTGGAGAGCATATCAGAGCAGGGAAAAGGTTTGAGTTTACTTTTGCTTTTTCATTCATAATTTGCTAGGAAAAAAAGCAGTTTATAGGGAATTTGGAGATGCTCAGGAGGCCCCTGCTTTACCTCGTCACCAGGACTTTGCATCAATGACTGCAGAAGACTTCTATACACCACACTCTGTTGCAGAGGTGCTGCGGGTCTGTGAGCATCCCTGACTAAATGAACTGGAGAACAAAGTGTGAGAAAAAAGAACAATCCACCCCCTTGATGCTCTAGTGCTCAGTACACTTCATAAACAGTATATGCACCTAATGTTTCTGTGAACATATACTGATGAATAAGTAATGCAAAGAGCTGATCTGTCATCTTTTTGCATGCTGGACTGACAAGTTTCTCTCCTGCCTTCTGGGATGGATTTGGCATTATATGCTTGAATGCATATATGTAACTTCATGGCATTGATTGGGAACATGGCATGTTCTCTTGTTCTTCTTCAAGAACGGGTAAATGGGTTTTGTGCTGCTCTAGTTAGAGTGGGAACAGAGTTTGCACTTCAGAACAAATGTTACAAGTGATATAAACAGTGCCATTCTCATGCCAAAGTGCATGTTTAAGTTTCTATTTAATTACATTGGTGAATTGCATTCATTTTGAATTATAAGGCAGTGCTACAGGAAGCAGTTTTATAAACCTGATTGTATAATTGCCATGCTGTCCTATTTTGAACTGTATATACAGATGAGTGTTCAAGGTGTCCACAGAGACTTCATATAGATATTTAGGATCACAGGAATATACTATTTTATTTACTGCATAAAAATATTTATAGATAGAAGATAGATATCTTTTATAGATAAAAGATATAGATATCTTTTAGTTTTATCTTCTGGGAAGAAGATAGAAAAATGTGTATGTGTGTACATGTCTTAAATTGTGCTCCTTGCCTAGAATATGGATCCCAAAAATTCAACAGCAGAGCATCTGGAGATTGCTACCTTAAACTTTATGTTGTCTGCTGAAGAGCTCTACTCCGGCACTGAGAGTGTTTTAGGAGCTGTGTTACCTGCCTGTGGCTGCTTTACCCATTATTGCATATTAATACCCCAGGAGAGGTAAATCTGGGAGGGAACAGATTTCTCTGGGTAGATTTTGCTGTGTGATCTGTGAGGTGAGAAGGGGGCCAGGCAGGTTAGTCTTCATCACTCTGCCTCGTTAGCAGAGATAAAACACCCCATTGCCTATATAAACGTGTTCGATGCTCTATGCCCATATCATGCTGCAGGTTTCTGAAGCTTCATAATAGTATTTAGCAGTAGGGGGAGGTCTAAGCCAAGCAGCCCTGGTTGAGAGCCTGGCAGGGAAGCTCGGAGGAGCAGCCACACAATGCGAGAGAGACGTGGCCGGAAAAGCTTGAGCAAGTTTCTTAAAGCAAAAAAAAGTGAGTAGATGCAAAGAGAGAGGCCGGGTAGCCAGAAAATAAAAGCAGCCAGAAAGCTAAATACATGCAGCTGAAGAACTTAAAAAATTCAAGAGGAAGACATGAGAGGTGGCCAGAACAGCATTAACAAAACAGACTCTCCCTTTCCCTTCCCTGATCATCTTTCATTCCACTACATCCTTCTCCTCAGCCCTTGGCTCCCCATCCTTTCCTCCTCCCTCCTTTTAGCCATTGTGAAGAATGGCAGCTTCAGAAACTATCTTCAGCTTAGCTTTGTACAGGAATAAGGGCCTGATACAATGGCCAAACTAATAGCGAATTTAGGCAAAAAACTAATACAATAAACTAAGGATTAAGACACTTCTAAAAAATTGAGGAATTTTGCTATTCAGTATATAATATTTTTCTCTTTTCAAGGAAGGGACACTTGCAAATTCATGTGACAGAGTGTTGTGATTGTCTTGGCTTGTGAATGTGTTCTATGTCCTGTTCTTGAATGTCACTTTACGTACCTAGGACAACCTTCCTGAACAAAGCCAGTTGGAATGTCATGCCTTGTAATTGTACAAAGTGAGGAAGGTGTCCTCTTAGGTTTTTTTGGTTTTATGATGGCAAAAAAAGCAAGGAAAGTATTTTTGCTCATCTGTGACATTCAGAATTTCGTTTGTTCACTCTTTTTCTTTGCTCTCATGCATCCAATTTAATAAAGCAAGAGTTCTGATGTTGTAGCAAGTCAGAGAATAGTAAAAAAACACTTCCACAGGCAATCCAGTTCTAGAGAAAACCTATCCAAATTCAGTGGAACAGATTTTGGCAGGTAAGAGGAACCACTGGCAGTGGATAAATGTTCCTGGAGACATTGCTAGTGAAGATATTGGTTTAAGTTGAAAATGTATCATCTTAGTGATTTCAGTTATGTTATTTTGTTCTGTTACAGTGGTGAGGAACAGGATCTGTTATGCCCTGCACTGTACAAGCACAAAAGAAAATGCTCTTTCTGTCCCTGGAGATCACAGTCCAGGTGGTAGACTTGTGTGAAAAACAGGGAAAGGGCTGTGGAACAGAGAGAAACCTTGTTTTTCAAATTCAGAATGAATGCGGTATTGGGTTGCCCAAACATGCTGAATATTAGTGCCAGAATTGGAACTAGATAATCCTAAGGTCCTTTCCAACCCTAACTATTCTATTATTCTATGAATCCAGATCTCCCAATACCGGGTCACAGGCTCACTCTATTAACCAAAAAGTTTCATTCTTGTTGGGTTGTTCTTAGGTATTGGAAACTGCTATTGGTCAAGAGCTTTTCGTGAATACAGTAGGACAGACTAAGCTCAAATACTGCATTTTAGCTTGTTCCTAATGCCTTTAGGATACCGAGAAACTCCTTGTGTTGGTGGACAGGCAAGTGTGTCACACTCAGCAGTATTAGGGTTTGGAATGTTTTGGGAACTGTTGAAGTCCAACGGCTTTACTCTGGGCATGTGCAATTTCCACTCAGGTCTCTTTATCTGGAGTAATTAGGACTCAAGTCTCTGTCTATGCTTTAGAGTCAATACAAGTGTCAGTCTGTATCACCTGATTTCCAGCTAGCTTTTCTCGGCACAGTGCTGGCATGGTTCACCTGAGGTCTTTCGAGTGCCCTGATGTATGTTTTGCTCCATGTTGCAGGTTTACCTCTTCTCACCTGTCAAGCTCTTCCCAGCATTTTCAGACTGGTTCTCTCACCATATGTCATCTGGGAAGTCTTTCATGTTTTCCCCTTTTTCTTCAAAACTCCACAGAGCTTGCATGTATCAGATTCAGAAAGAGTAGCTTCCTGATAATCATATACTGCAGTTTCAGGTGTATGCACTTACAGCTAAAGTAGTTTGGAGGTGTTCCAGAATCTGCTGTGGTGGGTAAATAATGATATTCTCTCTCTTCCTTTTGTGAATGGTCACTACTTGTAGAGTAGAGTAGAGTACTGACTAATTTGCCTTAATTTCTACTCCACAGTTCTGCAAGGCTTTAGTTCTGGCAAGAATTTTCATTATTCCATTCTTCCACACAGGGTATTTTGTAAACTGGTGGTGGTATTATTATTATTATTGTTATTATTAATTGTTACTGTTATTAGATTTTTTTCCCTCTGGGATCATGTGCTGGTTTAAGTTTCTTCTTTGGATAGGACAGGCTCAATCAATGCCTATATTCTTCTGACTCAGTTCCATGCAATAAGAACTACGCACCACATAAAACCTGATGTCAGATCTTCTCTCCTGTCCTATTCCCTATAACAAGCTCCTGTAATAGCCCACTGACAGCCTTGTGCCTGTTTGGAATTTCTGGAGTCATCAGGAACGACAAGTGAGGAGGCTGGTGGATAGCCAAAAACTCAGCCTTGGAGCTAGAAGAAGCAGTCAGAATAGGGAAGTGTCTAACTACAGTTCTTGTGGCAGAGCAGTGCTGTGCAAGGTGAACGCCTCTGCTGGGATGCAGAGGTTACTATCTCCTGAATGAGATGTAAAACTAGATACACACGGTTTATGGTTGTAGAGGTCACACGGGACCTTTTGCAAGATTAAGGTCTCAGAATGCCAGCCAAGTCCAACTCTGGCAGTTGAATTTTGCCTATCTAAATTTTACAACAGTTTAATTTGGAAGACTTCACTTCCCCTTCCGCAAACACAGCTGTGTAGAGCTGCTGGTGCAGAATGTCTGCTGCTTTCCATCCGGGAGAGGATTTCAGCACTGCTTGTACTGACCCATGAACATACAGCTTGTGAAGTACTTGCAGTGTATTCATGATTACATTTGATTTAAATGCATTATGGACATTGTGTATGCATACACA
>NW_009923414.1:0-3796 GCF_000696875.1 Nestor notabilis
ACTCAACCTCTCTTTGAGAGAAACTCATTTTCTCTCCTATTTCTGTGCTATTGCTTGCGTAAAACCAACAAAACCTCAAGTTTTTTGCAGATTGCTCAGTGACCTCTTCTGCAGAAGCAGCCATCCCAGGCAGTGTTGAATCCACTTCTGTTGGTTTAAACTAATTTTTTTTTCCCCTTATGGTTTCTAGTACTGGAGTCAAGCCGTGGAACACAATTAGGACATTAAAAAGATGCAGACAGGCATTTCTTCTGCTGAGTGCTAAAATCAATTACTTCTGAAAAGCATATTTCTACAGGCAAGTAACTTGGCAAGTCTGAAGAGAGCAATTGATTTCTTGTGTTCAGCTGCTCAGCTGAGTTTTCTATTGTCAGTTTGAAGCACTAATTTCAAGTGTCAAAAGGAGTAATAATTCCAGTGCTCCTCTACAGGGAGGAGCAGCCTGTATTTGCATAAGCCATTTGAGATCTTGTTTCTCCCAAACCTAGCCGAGCTCATCCCCATACTGTCCCAAACTCACCAGCTGCTTCTCGTTTGCATGGAGATGCTGAAAATATGAGATTTCACTTCATAATTCTGCCACACAGATATTTAAGGAGCACAAATACTGGACATTCTTCACTGATGCGATGTACACATCCTTAGAAGCAAACCAGTTAACCCCAGTTGATTTTTAAACAAGTCAGTCTTCAGAGTAAACACTTGTGAAGACTGCTCTGCTGATGAATGGTCAACATGATAAATAGAGCAGAAGGAGTTTTCCTGTTTGAAACTGAGCTGGGTTTGCAACCAGAGTATGGACCATCTGTTCTGATTTACCACACTAGTATTTATAGCACATAATCTATAAAATGCAGGCATAATAGTCATTCAGAAATGTCAACAAGAATCAGCGAATCTTTTCCTACCTTGGTGGCTTTAACACCAGAGTTCAACAACTCTAGTGTTTCCACAGATTTTAATTACTTCTGTATATCTGAGGGGATACATATCTCAAGTTATAAAAATCCTCTGTCTCTCACCATGAGTCTATTGACTTTATGGCCCCCTAAAAATTGGATCTGTATATTTGGTCCACATGTCACAAATTCCATATGTCTTGCTGCACATGTGTGAAAAATACATGACTTCTACAATATCTTCTTCCCATCAGAGAGTGCCCTGGGAATTGCTGCATATTCATTTCTAGTCTAAACACCAGCTATCGAGGAGCTTACCATTAAGTCAGAAATCTCTTTCTGAAAAGCATAATCTTGTGTTTGAAGTCCTGGGCTATTGTATTCACTATTATGCTGTGAAAAAAAGAAACCAAACCAAAACTCATTGCTAATCACAGGCCAGCTCTTGTGTTCTTAAACCCTCAGCACTCTCCCTGGGAGTTTTTACTCACACTGTTAGGCACGAGTAAGAATCTGTTAGTTTCAGCTTTTGTACTCAGTTTAATAAAGGGCTTCTGCTTGCTGTAATGCAACTTCAGGCAGCAGACTATAAACAGATTTCTCTCTAAATAACATTTAAGGTAACTCAAGTCCTTATTCATCAAAATTATTTGGAACAAGTTTTTTCAGCAAAAAGAGATTTCACGTTATATATGGTACATGGCCTAATACAAGTACATGTAGAAGTGTGCACACAAACATCCACCTTTAGTCTTTAAAGAACTGCTTCATTTTAAAGTAGGCTCACAGCTCATTATCGGTTGTAGTTCTATCTTGCAAACAGTGCTCTGATGTTTAAACAAAATACATTTAAAGTATGCTGGAATTTCTAGTATTGGCTAACTGCTACATAAGTAACATTAAATTTGCCTCTGAGCACTTCTTACAAAAGTGTGGGGTAGGTGTTTCCTCAGAGCACAAAGGGTATCCAAAAGGGACAAGAGGTGGAAGAAGGATATCAGTCACAGGCTTCTGAACTGATCACTCTTTTTTCATGAGGCTCTATTTAATGAGGTGGTGTCAAACGTTCCCCAAGATTTGAACTGATGGAGATAATCAAAACCATCTGCCAATGGATTTCACAAAACCACAGAATCACAGCATAAGTGAAGTTGAAGTGGAGAGATGGACCGCCAGAGGTCATCTGGACCAACTCCCTGCTCAAGCCAGAACACCTAGAACCTGTTGCCCAGGATCATAATAGGAGAAAAAATGAGTTTCTCTCAAAGAGAGGTTGAGTGATATGTAGTACACTGGTCAGAAACACTAACAATGAACATCACAAGTCTGTTTGACTTGGGATATAATTGTGGCTGGCAGCCCATCTGTGCATATTATGCTCTTTGACTGAATCATTTTTGAGGGCATCCTGGTGGCTTTCCTGCAATACCTGTCTGATCACAAAAATCTTGTGGCGTCTCTGGACATTTCCACTGTGGAGGAATACTGACTCTTGAAATGCCAAAGGGTCTTTTATTGGCAAATGCACAGAATTCCAGTCAATGGCTCAATGTCCACGTGGAGACAGGTGACAAGTAGTGTCCCTCAGTGGTTGGTGTTGGGACTGATCCTGTTTGACATCTTTGGCAGTGACTGGACAATGGGATTGATGCACCCTCAGCAAGTTTGATGACGACACCAAGCTGTGTGGTTCAGTTGATACACTGGAGGGAAGGGATGCCATGCAGAGGGACCTGGACACGCTTGTGAGGTGGCCAACCTCATGAAGTTCAACCAAGCCGAGCACAAGTTACTACATGTGGGTTGGAACAATCCCAGGCACAGCTACAGGTTGAGCTCTGCTCAAGCCAGAACACCTAGAACCCATTGCCCAGGATCATGTCCAAAAGGCTTTTAAGTATCTTTAAGGATGGAGACTCTACCACCTCCTTGGGCAACCTGTACCACTGCTTGGTCACCCTCACAGTGAAAAAGTGTTTCCTGATGTTCAGAGGGAACCTGAGGGGATGAAGGCACTGACCCAGAGCATCTTCATGCAGTGATTCACTTTATTGCCTGCTGCTCTAACTTTTTATACCATTCTAACAACAGTTATTTTTAGCCTATTGCTTTTGCTTTTATACCATTCTATTTGTAGCCTATCATGTTTAGTTCCTGACTTATAGTTTGTTTTTTTAACACTGCTCGCTTTCTCTTATCTTTATGCTCTCTCCTCCTCAGCCAGGTGTCTTGGTATCTTATGCTCTCTCCTCCTCAGCCAGCTGGGTTGCTCTGCTTGATTGTACTTTGTTTCTTCTTTAACTCTTTCTTCTCCAGCCAAGCAGTTACTTCTCTTTGCCAATAACCATATAGTTTCCATTGTCTCCCACAGGAAACTGCTATATTTCAGTCTGTGCCCATTGCCTCTGGTCCTGCCACTGGATGAAGCCTGGCTCCATCATCTTTGCACCCTCCCCCACATACTTACACACACTGATCATATCCATCCTGAGCCTTCTCTTGTTCAGCCTGAACAGTCCCAGCTGCCTCAGCCTTTCCTCATATATGAGGTGCTCCAGTCCCTTAATCATCCCAACCGCCTCAGATGTCTGAAGAACTTTGCTGTAGCTCTCCAAGGAGCTTGCAAAGTGCATGTCTTGTTTTGTTACTAATGCCGCCACTTCTTATAACTGTCTCTGAGGTCACAGATGCAAACTCTAACTAGGAGGGTCAGGACTACATTCCACCAGCATCAAAGGAAGAGCCTGCCGAGTAAGATGCGCCTCAATCCGTTGATAACATCAATAAAAACATTTAGATGGATCCATTTAGGATACAGCATTTTTATGCACAGTGATAAAAAATGGTTTATGGTTATGGTGAATCTTCTTACACACTTTCTAGGCAACCTGGTTGTG
>NW_009923415.1:0-8440 GCF_000696875.1 Nestor notabilis
ACCCTAACTATTCTATGATTCTATGATCTCACACCTAGCACCTTTTGATCTGACTTCCGATAAGCCACCCTTATTCTGTAAATATCTGCACAGCTTTGTCTATGTGAGAGGATATTTTGGAATTAATGAAAGACCATCTGCAAAATCCACAATTTTTAACCGAATTATGGATAATCTGATAGTTTGCATGTCCTTGGCAATGCAGAATACTGCAGCAGTATAGCAACCCTTTTGTAGGTACCAACTATATTGATAATTCTTCTTATTCTGGAACATTATTATTATTTTATTATTGTTGGTTTAGTTATTGTATTTATAAAAATGCTGAAATGTCTATATGGGACCCCATCTGTCTTACTCAAATCCAAAAGAACATGTCATATTTGGACCATTCTTCACCCAAAACAGATCCCAAAGAAAGTTATTTTAAGACTTGCTCAAAATATTTCTTTTTTGTTACAAACTAGATTTCTTCTCAAACAAGACTTTCTTCCCCTCCCTCCCCCCCCCCAAAAAAAAAAAAATTGTTGTTGAATTCAGGTACCTCAAATATTGAATTTCTGAAAATATTATTTAAATCAAAACTGAAACATCCCAATCTCAAATTCACCACAGTTGCCATTCTTTTCTGGTGGACGGAGCTCCCAGACACATTTTTGGTAATTCATGGCACAGGGGAGACCACAGTATGTTCAAGAATTTTCTTCAGAGATCCAGCAATAGAGGTGGCTTTACATGAGCTGTCATTATTGTAAGCCTGAGAGCATCCATCAAATAATTTAAAAATAAATTTTATTCTCATCTGATTTACTGTGAATTTCAATATTTAATAAAGAATTAAAATTTTAATGGGGAAAGAGATGAGACCTGCTGTGACCATATCTCATTTCTGAGAATGCCAAGGGATTTTTGGTGATATATTGAAAATAAGGCCAGATTCTTGAATTGCAGAAATCATCATTCCACATGTTTAACATCAAAAGATTTCAAAGGAAGTATGTCAGATTACAGAATTTAAAGATCAGCTTTACAGATTTACAGATTTAAAGATTTACAGGTTCAGATTAGTAACTACAGGAAACAGAAATAAATGTGTTCCTCTAAAATTATGTTCTCTCCCATTCAGCTGAATTCAGGGACAACTAAACTAGGTTCCATTACATGCAGCTTTTAAAGCAAAAGAAGACGAGTTAACTAAGATTAGACATAATAATATAATAAATTCCAGCTGAAAAGTTTTTCCTGTAAGAAAGGTTAGATGAGGTGGAAAATGACAAGATCCTTGTGATTCTGAGGCTTCTGAACTGAAGGGTAGAGGTTTGTGTGTGCCAGAGGGCTGATGCTTACATGTGTGTACTGATTAAACACTCCAGAAAAGGGAAAATAATTCCTGCATGGGTGGAGGCATGTCCTGCAAGGGAAGCCTTCCACAGTGGAGTGGCAGCATACTTCAGAAACCTGACTGCCTTATAGAAAAGCATTTGTAATTGCAGACTAGCAGGATAGACTTAATGGACATGAGGGAGTACATTTCTGAAGTTACATAAATTGGATCCTGAGAATAGAAAAGTGACATGAAGTCCCACACCCTGTGAATGAAAGTGTATGAGGATACTGTACAAATAGGCTGCCTCCAACTGTCTGTAAGCCTGCAGACCTACAAAATTCAAATCTGAAATAATAGAAAGGACCTGACTTGAATGGAATTGCACCTATAACAGGTTTGAGCTATGCCTGTATCATTCCTTCTAGGGAAATAGTGAAGGACATAAAATTACTGTATGTTTGCCTAAAAGTTTTCTCAGTTCCTCTTTCTACCTCCTCTCACTGGTTCTTTCTTCTTAAGCCATGTCATACTGTTTTGAATGCTTTCTCTCTCACGTCCTAACCCTCCTTTACTAGTAGGCAGAACTCCATTCTTCCTTTTCTCTTCCACGTGCTTTGTACGTAGTGAGCTTTTTCATACGCTTCTCCTAGGCTAATTCCTCCTCACAGCCGAAGTTCCTTGTCCCCTTGTTTCCTTTTTTCCCTTGTCTATCCTCCTTCTCACGGGTCTTTCTCTCTGAATTCTCTTTTACACTTTTACTTTCTGTTCAAATACTGCTTTGAGAGCATTTTTTACTAGTGACAGACTTCTAAGTGAGGGAGGAACTGAATCATATTCTATCCCCCTTACTGCTTCCAGTCTTCCTCTTTTAAGTAAGAGATAAGTGCTTATCTCTTTTGCAATTTGTTCAAGTGGAAGTGAAGTACTTACTGTGATTTCATGTGTTCAATAGGTAAGATGTACCTTCCAACACGCAAACTGGGAAAACACTTGTGCTAGTTATAGCTCCAGCCCTGCAGCACAGCAGTATTACATGGGCCCTCTTCTATCAGACCAGTTGGGAACAAGAGAAAGGACATGCTAAACCATCCACACGGATTAAGACAGCTCTTGAAACTTGGGCAATTCAGAAGGGAATTCAAACCAGGCAGTGTACTGGACAGGAATCATACCATGTAGCCTGTTCAGTGAGTGGCTGTGCTGAGGCAGATAGCTGGGAAACAAAAAAATAGGAATTGACTGTAGATCTGATACCTCTCCTGTCACTGCAGTCAGCTATCTCAGCCCATACAGAATCTCTTCTGTAAAATCTTCTGCTAAATGTATAGTCATGTACCTATAGTAATTTTCCCAAAATACTCCTTCTTTTGAAACTGTAGGAAATCGGAGAGGACAAAAAAAGACCTACAATATAGAACAGCTGCAAATTTGGAGTATTTCTTGACAGTGGAGAAACCCAAGTTAATTTCTTTCTTTGGCCTGAGGTAAATGAAACCCACATAATACGATTTCATAAATTGATACCTCCTTACATACTTCTCATGCTGAAGTGATCTTTCAGAAATAAAGTCAAGTGCTTCTGTGAGTCAAAATGCAGCATGAATTTGTAGTTCATTGCTATGAACTGTCACCTTTGGTGTTGGTAAAATCTGCATTTTCTCCCTGATTTGAAAGACTTCCTAGATTTTATGCAATGTCTGTTTCCTACCTTCCTGCTGCTATTTATTGTCAAGGAAGTTTAACAAAAACATTGATTTGTAAACAAAGGCTAAAGAGTAACTACAATTATAAAAAGCAAACAATGAGCAAGGAAAGAGTTTTTAAGCAGGCAAAACTAGCATTGATGCCTAGCCCCCAAATAATTTCTTTGTCTTCATATTTAAACAAAGAAGGTAACATCCCAGAAGATGAGGTAGAATTTCCTTCAGGGAGAAGGAAGAGTGAACTGTTAAAAGCTTTATCATTTCATTAGAGTAGATAATTAGGTAATTAGAATGATTAAAAGTTGACAAAGCAACAGACTCAGATGAATTATAACCCACAATCCTAAAAGTAGCAAGGGGAAAAGGAAAGCGTCTGGAGCTCAGCTGCTGATAATTCTTGAATGACAAAGGTTAACAATAGGAGAGATGAGGGCAAATGCTGTTCCTTATCTCCCATTCAAAGTACATTTCTTTAATCAGAATCTCCCAGGCTAACATAAGGAAAAGGCTGTGGAAGGGAACATCACCCTTTCTGGAAAAGAGCCTGGAAACACTTCCTACAGACTGCAGCCTGGTTTGTTCCAAACACTTTGTTCTTCAATGCAGCTGAGAGCAAGGAGATGTGATGGAGCTGTATCTGGGATTTGGGTGACCTCACTTAAGGGAGATAACTCTTTGTACCTCCTCAATTTGAAAGAGTTTCAGAACAGAGTTCTGGAAAATGTTGGCATTATTTTCCCAATATGTAACTGAAGCAAATTACTCAATTTAATGTAATTTGCACTTTGATTTTACCTCTGTATTAAATGTCAGTAATAGATATTCTTACTGTATCTACATTTAGAGTTGTGACTTAGTAGTTGCAGTTTCTACCAGCCTTTGGATACCAAGCCTGGAAGACTTGCTGATTGGGGGGAGAAGATGAGAGATTCAGCAGACTTACAACTGTTGAATAATTCAGCCAAAGCTACCCTGACAGGGCTTCTCTGAAGGAGAGACAGCACTGCAATGCCTAACGGATGTGCTGAATTAGCATGTTTCCTGAACAGTCTTCATGTTACAAGCAGCCTGAGCTGCAAGTAAAACAGTTCTACGCTGGCAAGACCACAAGAAGGTGTGAGTGAAAAAAAATTTCATTTTCTTATGTAGGGTAGATTTTTTATTACAGTGGCACCCCAAAGGCTCCCTTCAGGAACAGAACCAACTTTAATAGATGCCTCAAAAAAGTGCATTAAAACACAGTCTGAGTCCATATGAGTCATAGCCATTAAATGCATATAAAGTATTATTATTATTGCCATAATTCATGTGGATTCATGTGGATGTGCTTTTTCTAGAGCTAATTTTGCAATTTATTGTAAGGAATTTATGCCCCGAAAAGTGGCATCAGGATACCAAAAGAGTATGCTCACAAGTGCATGTGTTCACATACATAAATAAATTAATCTGTAAAACATCGTTTCTTCCACTTTCACAGTAAAAAGAAGATATAGTTCCAGAATTTCCACAGGATCAGGTACTCAGTGCTTGACTTACATAGATCTGTATGTACAACTGTAGACCCAAACAAAACAAAGAAGTTTAGTTCCTTCCGGGTAGGACTGTGGCTATATTTTACCAAACATTTTCAAAAGAAAATCAGTCTTTAATAAATTATCATAAAGGGAGTATAATTTCAAGTACTCATCACAAAGAAATTCTTTGCATTTTTGAGAATAGACACACTCAGCCAATTGAGGTGGTATGGAGCCAACATACACATTAGCAAGAACAAGTGGCCTACAGTTCTATAAAAAGATGTCTGAAAAATATAAGTATTGTCAAAAATCCTTGAAATAAGTGCAAATAAGCTGAAAAGTGCTCAAGCATGCAGATGCTAATTTGATCGTGCAGTGCTAAGGTGACTCTGAAGTTCTAATGCTTTTACATTATATTTTTTTTACTTTCACATTTAAGATTTATAAGGTAAGTCATGGTGAATGTTAATGTCTCACCACATCGGTTTCTTATTCATTCTCCTCATTTACAAAAAAAAAAAAAGTCTTCTTAGGTTTTAATCTGTTACTATCTTTCAGCATAAGGATGCTTTTTATTTCCAATTGGTCACTTCTTTCTCAAGAAAAAGTAATGGGCTACCTTTGCATAAAAAATGGATAAATTTACTGTTATGTTTTAAGCCTAGGTCTAAATCCCAGCTTCTGGCCTGATGAGCACTCTTGCGGATTTCAGTGGACTGGAGCAGGGCAGAGCAGAAAGAAGAGAAAAGTTATGGGCAAAATCTGGTATTAAAACCTGGTTTAATATTCAGTTGAAGCCAATTAGTTACTAGGAGCGGTCTGTTAATTTCAGATGTTGGAAATGATCAGGTTGTTTTCTTTTTTGTTTGGTTATTTGCTTTTTTTTTTTAAGAGAAGAAAGATATTATGATTATTAGGATGTTATGTAAGAAATGCAAAACCAGATTAAATTTCCTCCTCTAATATTGATCTGTACTTTTGGGCAAAGGCTGAAGTCTATCCCTGAGGGGCTAAAGATATCTTCAAAATTTTTCTGCCAGGGCATGCTTTTCCATTACTCACTATAATCAAAGCTGCTGATTGATGATGTTCTACCATGTGTCATTGTTTAAGCCCAGCTGGTAATGCAGAACCATGCAGTCATTCACTCAGTCCTTCCTTCCCCAACCCCCTTAAGGCAGGATGGGGAGAAGAATCAAAAGAATGTAAACCCCACGGCTTGAGATAAGAACAGTCCAATAACTAATATAAAACTACCACTACTACTACTACTACTACTACTACTGATAAGGGAAATAACAAAGGGAGAGAATATAAAACCAAAAAGGGAAGTGGAAAAAAAAGCCAGTAAACACAATACAAATGCTCACCACCCACTGACCGATACCCAGACCCAAGCAGCGTTCTGCCCTTCCAGGTGACTCCCCACAGTTTATATCCTGGGCATGATGTGCTGCATTATGGAATACCTCTTTGGCTAGTTTGGGTCAGGGGTCCAATCTCTGCTTCCTCCTGGCTTCTTGTGCCCCTCCTCACCGGCAGAGCATGAGACTGAAAAGTCCCCAATCAGAGTAAACATTACTTAGCAACAACTAAAAACATTGGTGTGTTATCATTGTTCTCAGAATAAAGTCGAAAACACAGCACTGCACCAGCTGCTAGGAAGGAGAAAAATAACTGTTACAGCTGAACCCAGGACACCATGAAACATGAGTTTATGCCTGCACAAAACTGGAGGATGTGAAGCAGGAGTTGTCCCCCCCTCTCACAGAGAGATCTTAACTGTAATGTGCTGGGTGGGAGCACTTTTATAGGCATCCCTGTGGTTAAATAGTTCATCTAGATCTGTTTTTCTATGTGTTACATATGTGCATTACTATTTTCCTGCTTATTGGAAGTGACCAAGTTATGCTGAAAACTCAAATATTTAGATCTTATGGTTAGTAAGTGGGAGTAAGTGATACAGATAGGACATTTTGCATTTATTTGTGTTTCCTACTTCTTAGCAGCCTATGAATCCAGCCTGTAGCATCTATGTATGTAATGGTATGTACACAGTAAGAAAACAGGAGACATTATCTTTCATCAGAGACTATGTG
The DNA here is from genome assembly GCF_000696875.1 of Nestor notabilis. Classification (NCBI taxonomy): domain Eukaryota; kingdom Metazoa; phylum Chordata; class Aves; order Psittaciformes; family Psittacidae; genus Nestor; species Nestor notabilis. The sequence goes on from NW_009923415.1 coordinate 6,647, forward strand.
TAAGTAGCACTATTGATTTTATTTGTTTTCATAATCCTAAAAAGCAGAAAAGATTATACTGCTTTCCAAAATCATGATTTCCAATATCAGTGAAGACAAATTTCTGTCATATCCAGCTCTTAAGTGTCCTGCACTAGATCAGGGCAACCCCTGGTATCAATACAGTCTGCAGGACAAAGGGATTGAGAGCAGCCCTGCCAAGGACTTGGGGGTTGTGGTGGATGAAAAGCTGGATATGATCTGGCAATGGTACACTCACAGGCTGGTAGGCCACCAGTATCCCGGACTGCATCCAAAGAAACATGACCAAGGGAGGTGATTCTGCCCCTCTACTCCATTCTGGTGGGACCCCACCTGGGTACTGCATCCAGCTCTGGAGTCCTCAGCACAGGAAAGACATGGACCTGTTGGAGAGGGTCCAGAGGAAGGCCACAAAAATGGTCAGAGGAATGGAGCACCTCTCCTGTGAAGAAATTGGGGTTGTTCAGCCTGGAGAACAGAAAGCTCCAGGGAGACTTTATTTTGACCTTTCAACACTTAAAGTGGGCTTATAAGAAACTGGGGACAAACATTTTAGCAGGGCAAAAAAAAACTTTGTGACAGGACAAATGGCTTTAAACTAAAAGAGATTATAGGTTTATACTAGATATAAGGAAGATTTTTCTTTATGACAAGGGTGGTGAAACACTGGAGCAGATTGCCCAGAGAGGTGGTAGATGCCCCATCCCTGGAAACATTCCAGGTCAGGTTGGACAGGGCTTCTGGCAACATCACCTAGTTGAAGATGTCCCTGCTTATTGCAGGGGGGCTGGACTAGGTGATCTTTAAAGATCCTTCCAACCCAAACCATTTAATGACTCTATGATCACTCTACCCTGGTTGAATTGAAAAGACACATCACCCCTGACTGCCTTACAATTTCCCTATTTACTGAAAAGTGTGGAAAAGGAATATTTTAGTATAATATAATCTCTAAGTGAAGAAAAAAGATTTGGCATATTTTACTGTGAGCTTTCATGCACGTATTCCTTTCCAGTTCCTGCAGCTAATCAGAGGCAGAAAGTAAAAAATGAAGAATTAGAAGTAAATTCCAGCTAATAAAAAAAAAGACTTCTTAGTTGACTTAGGAGGTTTCTTTGCCGGTTGCCTGCAGCAAAAGAGAATTATTATATTTCCAGTGAAACATTATTATCAGGTGGATTCTTAACACAGACTCTTCAAGCCCTGAAGGCAGAGTCTATAAAATTTGAAATCTTAGAAATACTAGGTGAGGAGATAGCTATTATCTTCATTTTTTTTCTTCAAGAGGAAAGGAGAAAAATCTAGGTAAATCAGATATTTTCAACTTCTGTGTCCGACATTTCTCACAACAACATATTGTTTTTATATGTCCACATTCAGGCTCTTCTCTTATGATAACATTGCTTTGAAAAACAGAATGCTGCACAGTTATCCATGTCCCCTTGCTCAATCTTACTCTGTAAACAAAAGTCTCGAGCCTCTGTTTTCTTCAAAAATCCCTTTTACTCACTTGTGGAACACACTGAGACACTACATGACTTAAGATTTGCAGCATGATTTTTTAAATCTTCTGAGCTGATCCTGTCATCATTCTTCACAGAGATTTTATTTTTGAAGTTCTGTATTTGGAGAGCTTCTGAGATGAGACTAATCTACGAGAAAGACTTTTTTCAGTACCTCTGTTCAGTGTTGTTCAAGTTGCTAAGTGATAAATAATCCTAAAAGAGATGTTTAACTACGTTATTCAGAGAGCAACACAGTGGTATGTATATA
>NW_009923416.1:0-8489 GCF_000696875.1 Nestor notabilis
CTTCCTTCCTTCCTTCCTCTCTATTAAACCTTTATTAATTATATGATTTATTTAATGCCATATGGATACACACAAAAAAAAAAAAAAAGAAAGGAAAGATAATAAAATGACAGATAACCATGCAAAACAAATACGGAGTAGGATATTTGGCCCATAAAAAAGGGAATCTGCCAGAGCTTGTCAATATTCAGTTAAGAAATTCTGTAGCATGGAATGTCAGAAACTCACTGAAATGAACAAGTCTGTGTAGGCTTGCCAGTCCATCCATGCACTCTGGGCTGCACGATCAATAAGTAATGAATGCTTACAAAGTGACACTATCAGCAGTACTTGTACTAATGAAGAAAAGAGGAGAGTTAGGGAAGGAAATACTCATACTGTTACTGCATGTTAGCTTAAAACTCATAAAGGAACTGAATCTGGGTCTGGACTGTTGCTGTTTGGGGAGTATTAAATATAAACGCCCAAGAAAAATTTAGTAAGTGCTAAAGAAGAAACTTAACTGCATATGCATTCTGTAAGTTTATTCTTGTGCTATGTCATTAAGAGAGATTTTTACTATTAACAGCTTTTCTTATTTTTGACATAGCACCTTTTTTTTTTAGCACTATCTGGGGTCTCTATTCTCACATAAATTCTGATTAAGCTTGAGACTATCTACACATACAATAAAAAGGGCTGTCCCTGTACAGAAAACATAAACAATGCCCTTAAATTGAACCCAATAAAAAGTGCTTCAGCAGTGTAAGTGCCTGGGCTATCATCTGTAGGTAAGAGACTGTTACCTAGAAAGTAATATAACCTATTTTACTCACTTGTGGTGGTTATATATTTACTCTATCAAAGCTCATTTACTAAAAAATGATGGTGAATAACATTGTTATAGAGCTGAGCATCTGCTTTGTGGAGAGGTTTATGAGGAAGCCTGGAGAAAAGTATGCGTCTCTACCCTGTAATGCTTATGAAAAAAACAGATGAAAATCCTTGAATGGAGTCCCTACATGCTTAATGAATACACCTATTGACTTGAATGGACATCTGGGCTTGCAACTCACTCCCAGGCTAGGGGTTGTACTTCATTCCTCAGCTTATCTGCATTTCTTTTCAGTGGAACCTGACTAAGAGGTTTCTATTTGTATGTCCTGCTACTTTATGGCTGCATCCCCATATTTCAACATCCACAAAAAAAGGCTTGATGTTCATAGATTGGAGATGACTTTCATCTAGAGTAAACTAATCTGTAGAAAACATTATTTTTTTCTGGTAAATCTGGAGGATTTACCAGAAACATTCAGTGACTTTTTCAGGCAGAACTGACATATATTTGTGGTGATTTATTTTAATTCAGTCATGGATATTTGTCTTCATTTTTAGCAGAATACCAGTTGTCTGTTTGGGTTTAGTTTGTTTGCTTTTGTTGTTGATGTTGTTTTTTCTTGAAATTAGCAGGTGATGGTGCCAGGTCAAAAAGCTGGTATCATGTAAGAGATTTTCAAGGTGAACACCAAAGTTAGTAGAGTTTGTGTAATTCAAGTTTATGCAGCTTTTATGCTCAATGCATTCCTGTTCAAGGTGGCTTACTATTTTGCACCCACTAAGAAAATGACCTTGCTTAGCAATCTCTACAGTTTTCTTATCTTGGTCATTTGACATTTGCTTTTTGTGTGTGGTTAAAACTGTGAGCTCAGAGAAGAATTGACATCAAGACCAAAATCCCATTTTTCTCCATGGGAAATCTCATAGGGGTTTTCTCATGTTCAAACTGGGTAAAAGCACTATCATTTAAGTAATGGGTGGTACATCTCTTTTAGTGGAAAATACTTTGGGTGCCTATTGCCTTGGGAAACAAGCAGAGAAGTCACAACTGAGAATTTGACAATATTGCTGTGAAGAATATGTTTTGCACTTCCCTTTTTTCTTTCTCAAAGCCACTAGACAGATGAAGTTTTTGACAAATAATGGATTTCAGTCTTAACAAGAGTTGTGAGATTTTGTTGCAAGCCTTTGTTATGTCAGTAAAGATGTGAAGTACAGCAGTTAACAACCAAGTTTTTCATTAGTCGCTCAAAACAATGCTAGAAATATGAACAGATAAAAGAAAAATAATCCTTAAAAAAAGAAAAAAAGGTGTTTTAAAAGATAGGTGCTAGAAAATATGACATAGAAGTTCAATGAGAAGTGAACTTACTGACAAGTATTAGTGCTATCTTTTTGTATTTTCTAAGGTGCAGTATCTTCAATTGAACATTCACTGATTTCTTTACAGACTGCAGAAACAGGAGGATCTGAAATCAGAGGATATCTGAAACTGCTATATGAGCCATATCTGTAAAACTGTATTAAGTAACACTAAGGGTAAAAGTGTTACATGTTCCTATATTTTCAGCAAGAAGCAAACTGCTTATGTCAACACAATGTAATGTGTACTGCTACTTAAAGAATGCAAGACTGACTTATAGAGGTTGCTTCTGATTTGATCTTTTCTGATATCAGAGAAAAAAATATGTATTTTTTGCTTAAATTAGCCAAAAAGGAATATTCGCTAATAAGTTGTGCCTCTGATTTGTCTACACTGAACTTTGCACTGTAACAGTGGGTTACTGAAACTAGCTGTCTTACAAATGCCTCAGTTAAACCCTTGGCTTTGTAAAATATCCTGCAGACAGCTATACACTACTTAGGTTACTGAGCTTCACTACATTGTATATCTTGAGTCAAGCAACACAGTAGACAAAGATTTATGACTGATTTTCTGCGTGGTCTTCAGCAAGTTTTTGTAGTTTGTAAGGAAAAAAAACCTCTTTTGCTCTGAATGACAAAAAAAATTACAATCTTAACTGATAGATATTATTTTAACAGTTTTACAACAATAATTAGATGTAGTGGTATATTTATCTATACAAACTTGCAATGCACTTTTCAAATGTGGATGGTGTGGCTCATTATTTTGTTTGCCTTGTATTCACTCTTTCTGACAACTGCAGATGTTTTGTTATTTTCTAATTGTGACTGTATAAATTTGCAAACATAAAACCCACTCAGTTTTTGACAACTGTTTGTTTGTAAGTTAGTAAATGTACAGACTTCTAGCTTTGCAGTTCATTTTTTCACAGCTTAAGTAATTCTGTGCCATTTGCTTTTGTAAGTTTGACCCTCAGGGAAACCTGCATTAAATCAGTGGCTTCCACATGAAATTACCTGGGATGGTAAGAGCTGGGGGCTGTGCTTGTAGGTAAGGTTGTGAAAATATACCTATTGTTTTGATGTGCCCTGATGAATCTCATTTAAGATACAACAAAAATCTATGGCTTCTGGAGTAGTTACCATAGGCCTGGAGAAAAAGTGTCATCTCTCTTACAACATTCTGTTGGGCATACTTAGATCTGGTACGTATCTGTCAGTCATGGTGGTGTGTTACTACATTGATTTACTCCCAATGGGATATAATTTTTTTACCACCTAACCTTAAACTCATGCAAAACAGTGATGAGCAGAAATTTATTACCCATCTATTCAGTAGCTATCCCTGTCTTGTTAATGATAGTGGCATGCAGTTAAAAGCCTTTTTTATCTCAATTTTTTATCTCAGATATAACACATTTTAATACATTTTAAGGAGATGTTAATTATATTTATTTTGTTATTTCTGGAGATATTGCTTGATATTATTAGGAAGTTGTTTTATAGTACCATCATATGCTCTATTATTTCAACTAAGAATTGATTTTTAAAAGTAGACCTTACTCCTCAACCTGCTTCTGTTACCTGTGTATGTTGTTAGATCATCCTTATCTGATGTATATTGAAGTTTTGACACCAAATGTGGACTTGGTAGCTAACAAATTAAGGGGGGGGGAAAAGACAAAAAAGAAATGCAACTCTAGAAAAAAATTCTTTCTTCAGTTAAACTGTGACTTCTGCAGACTTAAAATAGGAAGACATTTGAGCCTGATTTTGACCCTGACTTGGGCCTTGTTCAGCATTCAGATATAACTTCATAGCACTAATTTGAAAAAGCCACTTGAAGTCAAATTCGTGAGTGTGTACTCCAGAAATGTTTTTTTTCCTGAAATATATGTAGGTTTCACTCACAAACAGGGCCATAGACAAAAGAGCAGTGATTAAAAACATTAAACATATGGAAGTGTCTTGTGAGAGAACTGAATATTTCACATAAAGAAAGACAGAGCTTGATGAAATACTAAGTTCTTCTGTATCTTCATTCATGTGGCATAAAATTAAGAACAAAAGGGACTTCTTGATTAATGACCTCTGCTAATCATTCCAGTAGAATACACAAAGACATTGCTTATTTGATTCTACTACCAAATTAAGTTTGCATTAATCATAAAAGTCACTTGCACACAAATCACACACAAATATTCAGAGTGATCTATATTTTATCAGTTATAACAGAGTGCTTGGCAGGCAGAGTGGGTTTAAACAAGCGATTAGTGAATAAGTTATTAAACATTTTAAACAAATGTGATGCATGAAACCCAAATTAGAGGAATTCAAAGAAATTTAGCAGTCTTGATTACACAGGTGCCTGAGCTGGAGGCAGATTTGCCATGTAAAAAAAAAAAAAAGAGAAGAATATGCATTAGAGCCTAACATGCCACAGAATTTTCTTTCCTTACGTTTCTTTTAATCCTTTTGATAACAGCTTTTGAAAACTTCCCTTGGCAAATCCCATAGAAGCAATTTCAGAGACCCTTTTCCTGAGATCTGAATTTGTATTAGCCTTTCTTATGCCTTCTCTGCTTTGCACTGCTCTAAGTTACCAGTTTTGCATTCCTGTTTATGACCATGCAAGTTCATAGAAAACTAGTTTAAAACTGTCAAGAGAAAAACTTTTAGTGGGGTAAATATATACTTTTAATTGCACTTTTCAGTAATCACAGAAAATTTGCTTTCATGTTAATTCATTGAGGCACACTGTAAACAATAAAGGGAGTGATTTTTCATATTCTGACTACCATGGGGTAATGCTTTCTTCTTTAAATAATGTTATTGTATAATAAGGCTTCATGGAAATCTGTTGCTACCTAGTGTGAATAGGGGCTACAAAGCTTGATGTTCTCACAGTTATCTGAACAAACTCCAGAGGAATGGACATGTACAAATTGAAAGAAACTCTGGACGTGTAAGATAAAAACAAGAAGTTAATATGCAAGTACTCAACCCTGAGCACTTTACAGCTGAGACCAATGCAATAGTGTACAACAGGAACAGTTCTTCAACTGTGTATGGAATGAATAATTAGGTACTTAATCTGGACATGAAATACTAATTTCTTTTTAAACCTGAGAGGCTTTGGGTGATGAGGGAGGTACTATATATCACTTCTGTTTATTTGTGTATAAAGTATGCATATGGAAGAAATTACACTGGATGCTGGATATCTGGGGTTTATTAACTGAAAGAGGATATTAAGGCTTACAAAAAGTGTGGACAGAAGAAGTGCAGTTGCTTCTATTAAGGTAGAGCATCACATATGGTTAACACTTTTCTTCAGTTCTCAGTTAATTTCTTTAAAACTGATATTAACCTCAGCCTGGGACATTTCCTGGGGATTAATCATTGGCTGGGGTTTATAGCCCAAAGCATAGCTTTGAGCTATCAGCTCCTCCCAGACACTCATTAATCTCCTGGCAGTACCTCAATGTGTTTTGCTTAATTAACATTGGAATAAATATGATAGTTTAGAGTTTTTTCATTATCAGAAGTGAGTAAAACTTCCTCCTTTCACTTTCTGACTTCTGGCACATTTATGGCTTTCTAAATCTAAGAGTCTACAAGCTGTAACGTAGTCTGGCTCTCATAGACTAACAAGCACTTTTGTTGTTGTATTTCATTAACACATTTCCCCTGCTAGGCCAAAAGCTGGAGTGAGGCAATTAGATTATAAAAACATATAGGGTCTGGCTAATCAGAAAAAAGATTCTGGGATTCAGTATCACTGCTCTTATGCTCATTCCTTTAGAATGTGGTGAAGACAGTCTCTATGCTTCTTATCAGTTAAGGAAAATGCAAAAATAATCTCATATCTGACAATATTCCATGCTTAAAATTAAGATGTAATCAGAAGTGCCAATGAACATGTGGGATGCTAGTTTGTTTTCATCTCTGAAAATAAATGAATTTGACTTCTACAGTCCAATTCCTTGGTCAAATCTGATTGGTTAAATGTCTTTGTAAACTTCTCCAACATTTCATTTTAAATCTCTACTAAAAAAAAAAAAAGTTCACTCATAAACTAAATAAAAACTTTACTGCTTCCTTCCTTTGCTATTAAAATTATTTACAGAAAGTGAATGTACAAATAATTAAACTTCCATTTGTGGAAGTTCAGTTCAGCCAAGAGGTGATAGAACTGAAGAATACTGACTGGGGAAGAACACTAGGAAAGAACTGTGATTCACAAACTTGGTCTAGATAGATTTTTATCAATTTAACCCTTTCTGGATCATGCTTAGCTTAGCACTGTTATCTAATACCCTTAACATGTGCATTCGTTCTTCCTTTATTTTGGTTATTATTACACAGTATCTCAGTTTATGGGTTGGGAGCGGCAGTATGCCATATACTCATCAGTACAGAAAAAAAGGACCTTTCCTGCTTACTAAAGGAACCTATGAGATGAGTTAAGGCCAAAAAACCAGTACAGGAGAATACTGAAGAGATAGTAGCCCATTTAATTCTTGATTGTTTAATTATTATTGATGTTTTTCAGGCAGCATTATAAATTCAGTTGTTATAGTAGAGACTGGGGAGCACATAATGATTTTCCTTTTGAATACAGAGGGAGGGACAGCATGAAAAATAACAAGATGTTTTGATAAATTCATAGAGAAAAAATATAATAATTGCTTGAACTCTTTATTTATTGTTGTTTTTATTCAGTTCTAATGCTAATATAAATTCATAGTGGCCATGTTGAGAATATTAAGCATAACTGGGAGCCAACCAAATAGTTTGATAGTCTCTTCTTACACATTAGTACTGTACATGGTTCAAGGTTCTTTATGTTCATTGGAAGAACATAATTGATGTTGCTTGTGTTAACAGACCTTCAAATTTGACTCAATAACGATGATGATAATAAAAGTAATAATAGCAGAGGCATCATTAACTAATAATTAATTCATATTTCCCTTCGTTTATCAGATTAACATAATGAAATGAAATTCCAAACAATGGTCTCCCACATCTACTTAGCTTCAAGACTTGAAAATGAGTTGTTTGTTTGTTATTTAGTCTATAAAATTTTACTTCTCCCACAAATCTTGCTTCATTTAAAAAAATAAATTTTAGTGATTGTTAAGCTAAAATTTATCTCAAAGTATATAACATTTTAGTTCAGGCCAAAATTGATTCTAAGCATCTAAGAATAATAGAAGAAATGCAAACTTTTACATGGGCAATTCAGGGATCTTTTCTCATTTGTTATTTCACTATAAATAATTCCTCAAAGACTACTATAAAGGCACAACCAACAGAAGACACTGCATATGTTTCTACAGTGACCATACATATTTTTCTGCAGAATGTTTTGTTTGTGAATGTTTTGTTTACAAATGTTTCTCCCGTATTTGCAGACCAGATATATCAATGGGTAGTCATTCTGAAATATCATGTCAAAGTCTGAAATTTTTGCATGCAGAAAGTAGGTTGCTAGAAGAAGGCACAAGTAGTTCATGAAATCATCTGTACATGCCTGGGGTTTTTTTACAAAAATTATTAATGTGAACTATAAAAATAGGAATACAAAAACTGGGGTATAGCCTCAAATACTTATGAATACCTAAGGGTCCTATTCTTTTCTTATAGAAGCTTTGTATTTTATCAGAACTGTACCTGACTGATGTAGCTGTGCAAAAAAATAATCAAAATAATAGCTTAACAATAGACTGCATTCAGAATATTGTATAGCAGTGTTTCAGTGAACAAGTAGCTGCATTTATGTTGTCTGATACATCTAAATTATTAGTTTGAAAGAATCAAAATTTTTCTTTTTGACTGAAGTAATATTTGGTTAGAGTTCTGATAAATTGGAAGGTATATTGGGACTTAACAGATATACTGAAAAACATGACTTGGCTTAGCTGAAAAGTGCATTCTGAGAGAAACAATCCTTAAAAAAAGAAAAAAAGGTGTTTTAAAAGACATGCTAGAAAATATAACAGATAAGTTCATTAAGGAGTGAACTTACTAACAAGTATTAGTGCTTTCTTTTTGTATTTTCTAAGGTGCAGTATCTTCAATTGAACATTCACTGATTTCTTTACAGACTGCAGAAACAGGAGGATCTGAAATCAGAGGATATCTAAACTGCTGTACGAGCCATATCTATAAAACCATATTAAGTAACACTAAGAGTAAAAATGTTACATGCTTCTATATTTTCAGCAAGAAGTGAACTGCTTATGTCAACATTTATATTGGTTTTCAATACAATTATGTCCTGGGTTCAGCTACAGCAGTCA
>NW_009923417.1:0-18793 GCF_000696875.1 Nestor notabilis
CAGCAGAGAGGGTCTGCTATGGACTAACCACAATCCCCCACGTACTCCCCGAGTGCTACCAGGGGAGGGGTAGAAGGCCCCGGAGTGAAGTTGAGCGCAGGAAATGTCAGGGACAGTTTTTCTTTAAAGTTTGTATTCGTTTCTTACGACTCAGATACATTTTAATCGTCAATAAATGACTTCTCTCTAAGTCAAGTCTGTTTTGCCCATGATGCGACTCCCAAGTGATTCCCATCTCTGTCTCAACCCACAAGCTTTTCCAAATTATTGTCTCCTTCTGGAGGGAGGATGAGAACCAACCAGTATTTACCCACCACAACAGGACATTCAGATGCATGCCACTGTTACAATCCAAAACATCTCTTTTTTTCCCCTCCAGAAATGTAGGACAGAATAAAGATAGTCTGACATAGCATAATGCCTTGGGCATAGCTAGGAAACTTAACATTCTGGTCCATATACACAAAAACAAGCCTCCAGTCCTCCCCAAATTATTTATCTTTGGTTGCAGTTAATTTCCATTTTGACGCTACTCAAGAACTGAATATTAATACAGTGGTGATATGTTTATCTGTATACACACAAATCAGACTAAATATGGTTGAGACAAAGAGATCTTAATCAAAACCATTAAGCTGAAGCATTTATCTCCAGCAGAAGACTGTGTACAATACAGGTATGTTAACTTTTTAAGCACAAGTACTGGTGAAAGTATATTTGTGGTAGAGCAACATGAACCACTTCAGTTGAAACCAAGCTGAAATACTAGCTCTACTAAAACACATCTGCTTCCGCTTAAAAAAAAAAAAAAAAACAAAAAAAAACCCAAACCAAAACAAAACAAAAAAAACCCAACCCACTGCTTCAAAATTAATTTTCAAGAATTCCTTTGCAAATGAAGTTTTATTAAGTAGCCAGTGCGGAAATGGTGTTGAGTCTATATGAAATATTTTTTTCAGCTATGCACATGAACGAGGCTATATATATCAGAAGCTGTTAAGTAAATCAGTTCCTTTACATTGCTTCTTTGTATTAAGATGTTAAAATTTGGCCTTCCACTTAATTACCATCCATTTCATCTTTATTTGACCACATTCACATTGCATTTAATTTTCCAAATGGATAGGTACTCTATGTGCGCTATTACCTATAAAGTGCAAAGACCAGGAAAAGAGAGAAATTGCTGAAGACAGATATTTTCAACTTTTCCAGAACATAGGCTCACCGCATTTCTACAACAAAATGCTAAGCTTTCCATTGTGAATTTCAGATACTGGCCAATAACATTACTTCTCCCAAGTATCTGTTACGAACATGCATATTAGTGTTCAAATCACTAGTTTAAAACCAGTGACTTGATATCAAAGAAGTTTTATCTATAGGAAAAGAGGGTTAAGGATAGGGTGATAATCAGGAAAAAGTTGAGAACAGGATGCAGTATCAAACAAACAAACAACAACAAAAACAAAAAAAAGAACACAAATCTGCAGAATGTCCTTACAGAAACACTGAGTAGTGGGGAAAATAATGATGCAATACCTATTTTTAAATAATGTTGCTAAGAAAGAACCTAGAATTTATATCCTGGTGAGATTTGTACCATTACTGAGTAAACTGATAGAGAATCTAATTAAAGATAGGATGGCAGAACAGTTGGATAAATATAACTCGATAGACTCAAGCCAGCATGGCTCCAGTAAGGGGAGGAGGAGGATGGGGGAAAGAAATCTCTCTCTTTTAACCCAATAGAAGTACAAACACACACAAACAGGGAAGGGAGAGTAGATGAAGGTGGGCTTAATTAACTGTAGTTTAAAAAAAATATATATATATATAATTAGGTCTCTCCTAAAGGACTATTAATTTTTTTTTTATTATACATAAGAATATTAATTATTTACCTTTATGTCACCATCTGTGTAGTAGGTAGTTTTCTAATGGGCAAACATCTTTATTTAGAAACTAATTAAGCAATTGGAAATAAATTCAAAAGTTATTCCTCAAAACAACTACAGATATTTCTAAGTAGAAAAACCTCATGGATCTATCCTATTAATGAATTGGAAAAGGAAACAGCAAATTGATGATATTTCCCAGTGACACCACACTGTTTCTGCTATAAAACAAGCAATATGATAGCATAGAAAAGTGTAACTTGTCTGTTATGAAGTGTGCACGAAGATGCTCCCGGTGAAGAGAATTAGAAACCCTCAAGACTCATTCTTGAGTTCCTCACAAGAGGAGGGAGTTTTGTTTTGAACATAAGACTTGGAGTTCACTGTATAGAACTCGGTGAGGTTAGATGTTAGATATTAGGAATGCAAACAGAACGCTTTTGAAAAGGTTAGTTCTACACAGAGACAACCTAGAAGAAATAAGCAAATAGAAGCAAAAAGGAAGTGTCAGAACTGTCTGATATTTTCAAAAACATAAGTGAAATTTAAGGTGACCATTCTTATTAACATATGGAAACTATGGCAACTAGGCATCCAAAGAATTGGAAGCTTGATGTTTCATCTGTTCCACATAATGATGGGAACTTACCTCAATTCTCCTCCTTCTTATATTGACATCCAAGTAATTTTTATTATGGTCAGACATGCAGTATATTGGAAGACACAGCAGAATGGTTTACTGCTAGATCTGGCAGTTTACCAAACTTTAATCTAGCTCAGATATGTCCAAACTAGGTTGTTATGACTGTAGGAGGACAGAGAAGAGGTCTGGAGGAAAGAGAAAGCCATTTGTTGGTCTTAAGGCATTTCCCTACCAGAAATAATAAACATTTTAACTGCACATATTGTTTCATTTTAAATCTAATTCTTGTAAGCACTGAAGTGGGAACAAAGAGCATTCTTCCAAAACCTCTGTAGAGATTAGCAAGATAAAACAAAGGGAAGAAACTACTGGGTCAAGTCCCCAAATAACATAGCAATGTTGCACTATCAACCATGTAGTTTGGGTATTAGAGTAATTCCCATCTTCTACATCCACCAAAGAAAGCAGGAAAACTACAGAGACTCTAGCTGATTATGTTCTGGTGTAGTGAGGGTGCAGGAAGCGTAACCCTCCAGAACAGCTACAAGACTAATCAAATTTGAAGAAATAACCAGCCGACAGGTAGAAACACCAGCTAAAGTTACCAGAATGTACTTACAGTCCGAGTAACATGGAGGGGAACCACACATTCAACAAATGAGGATTCCCAGCACCTTCCAATCTATGTAGGCTACACCCTGCAAAGATTTTGGCATCACTGAGCAGCCAGCAGCCTGGGCAGTCAGGCTTGGCTCTGGTACCTTGCTGCACCTTCACAGCTCTTACCTGAATAGCTGCATCCACATTTCACACAGCACTCACTGGGATGCTACCCTTCTTTCAGACCTCAGCAAGATCCCCTTTCACAATTCATAAGCTGCCACTCCCCAATCTTAGCAAATCACAGGAGCTTCAAACCTGCCCCTAGGTCTTGCCCAGTCACCAGGAGCTTAAGCAGGAGGAATGGGAGGTGGCTTCTACTCCTGTCCTCAGGTTCCTGGGGCAAGCATGTCTCTGGATACCTCTGGGATCACAGGGTACCACTGGTGAAGCACTGCTTATTCCCCCCTCTATTTATTCCAAGTTTCTGCTTTTTTGAGATCACCTCCATGTGGGAGACAATGGAAACTATATGATTATTGCCAAAGAGAAGTAACTGCTTGGCTGGAGAAGAAAGAGTTAAAGAAGAAACAAAGTACAATCAAGCAGAGCAACCCAGCTGGCTGAGGAGGAGAGAGCATAAAGATAAGAGACTGGCTACTCTGGGACTGGCTGTGAGAAATCAAGCAGTGTTAACAAACAAACTATAAGTCGGGAACTAAACATGATAGGCTACAAATAGAATGGTATAAAAGCTAGAGCAATAGGCTAAAAATAACTGTTGTTAGAATGGTATAAGAAGTTAGAGCAGTAGGCAATAAAGTGATTCACTGCATGAAGATGCTCTGGGTCCGTGCCTTCATCCCCTCACCTCCATCCTTCTTCATGTCTCAATTTTTTTGTTTTTTAAGGAGGTTAGAGGTTCAAGCCACCTGGAAAACCAGAGAACTAGCCAGATAGATAGGAATAAGCAAGTAAAGGGCAAGTAAATGGTGAAAATCTAAGAAATAAGGGAAAGGAGCTTGGCACATCCAGCTGAAAAGACAGATTTGCTTTAAAAGGCACATCAGAATCATGATGAAATTAAGACCAAAAAACCAGGATACACAAGTTCCCAGAAAACCTAAAATAGTCCATACTGGAAATGAAGCAGTGTTGTATGTTCAAACAAGCTCGGAACTGAATTAAGATTTAAAAAGCCATCTGTGTCAAAAATTAGCACTAGATAACATACAGAAAAATTCAGTACCAAAATAGAATAATGAGGGAATTGCATCTTCATTACCAATTGCCAAAAGATTATCAGGGAGTTCCCAAACATTCATTCATAGATCTACTTCTCCCTGCATGTTTGTGCCTCTGGGCAAACTACATTGGCTTCTTAGATACCTTCAGCAAGTACCAGTGGTTCTTAGGCCTTTTTTTTTTTTTTTCTGTCCCTTCCCCACTCCCCAACCTCTTATACCTCATTCAGATTTTTTTATTTTTTTTTTTTTAAAAACCTTTGGACACACTTTTATATCCCTTTCTCCCCTCCCTCCATCCTCACAGTAACACCCTCCTCCCTCCTCTCCACCTCCTCCCCCCACTTTTTCCTCACAGTTTCTCTTCAGCAGTAAATGCTGCTTGGGTTTCTGGGATTTTTCATTTTCTTTACCTAGTAGAATCCATCTGGTCTTACTGAAAAACCCAGCAGGTATACCAAAAAGTATACTACATGCCCAAGAAAACAGAATTGGAAACACCCCTTACTGAGATATGTTACCCTATAGTTTTTGGACCTTTTAAACTAGAGTTAATGTCTTCATTTTAGTGTTTGATAGCTCTTGAAGAACTTATTTTATGATTTTGTCTAATCATTCTGTGCAGGTATACTTTGCTCTTCCACAATAACTGCTGGCAAAAAGGTATCACAGTTTGTGTTTTGCATGACAGATACTCTGTTCTGTACCTGCTGTTGTATTTTATTTAATTTTTTAAAATATCCCTCATTCTTGTATTATGACACATGAAAAATTAATATAAAGTGATTAATTTATGATCATTCATTATTTTATAAGCTACTAGAACATTTTTCTCTTCACCAAGATTTAGTTACTTGATCTTTCCTCATACTGAAGTAATTGAAAAGTAATTGAAAAAGTCTTTGATTATCCTTGCTGTTGCTGTCAATAGCTGGGTATTAAATGACAGATTTCAGTGGCAAACATCAACTTCTTTATTTTGTTCACAGGAGGGAGAAGAGTAGTTTTAAACTCCAGTTAGACACAAGCTGACATTCTCAACCAAACAGCTATGTTAAGTTAGCCAACACAAGCAAACAGTATATTATTTTGCAGTAGAAATGTCCAGAAAGTAAATTCCTCTGTTGTTCTGAATATGCTTTTAAGAATTCCCTTTTAAAGGATCACAGTAGATACATTTTTTTGAAACAGAGATGAAAATGTATTTTTTGAAACCTAATTTTTAAATAATTAAAACCACTTTGGCTGAGTAAACCCACTTTAGCTATATAACAATCATGCTTTATGTATAAGCAGTATAATTTTAAATAATCTGTAGTTTACCATAAAGATTAAGTAACTTCCAGATGCAAACTCCTGTTACCAACAAGATCTAGGAACAGACTAATGAAAGATTAACTGAATTGACCTATACCACAACAAGCCTCAGCTGAGCTGAAACCACTCATCAGCTGTCATATTTCCCACTATTGCCCCATTTTCATATAAAAAGTCAATTAAAAACTTTTTTTATATATTTTTTTTTAATTTCGTGTGTGACTTAGTTGTTGTTTTTTTTGGTTTTTGTTTTTTGTTTTTTTTTTTCCTTACAAAATGACATCCATTTGTCTGGGAAATAACATGTAGCATTTAGCAATATCTGCATTCATTTTTTTTTTTAATAAACCAGTGAACTGAATTCAATTTAATGATCCAAAATATTTGCAATATAAGACCATAGTATAATTCTAACCATCAAGCTATTTTGCTTTACTTGCTATTGAAATTTTATTATTTTTAACAGAACAGTCAGTTTGCATGTTCAAAAGCCTGTTACTCTGTACCTTTTCAAAAGCAAGACTAAGTGATGGGGAAGAGGAGCCTTCCTGCCCACTATTTATACAGGAACCTAAGAAACATTTCTTACAGAAGACAAATGGTGAGGAAAACTATGGGTGGAGAGAGAATTGTGTGTCAAAAGTTTACAAAACACTGAATGAGATAAACAAATACAGGAACTAAAAAGAATAGACCTGAAAATCTCTAGCACTTCCTGAAGGCATCCACAACCTAAAGAATACAACTGTGTCTTTTCTGTCTCCTTCCAAATGATGAAGTTGTTTCACTGTTAAATTACTAGATAATTCGGGGGGGGAAAGGGGGGAATAATAAAAATTAAGCTTGAATAAGGAGAGTGAAGTCTAATCTCCACACCACCAAAACAAACCCGTGCTGATAGAATAAAAATGTAGAGAGGACTGTTTTCTAACTACTTTCATTCCCCTAGTTAGCCTTCCCTGATCCTGAGCAGGGTAAATAGGCATGTTAAAAAAAGAAAATTCAGTACTACTTTGTCACTTTTGACATATTCTAGGTCCTCTTCAAAATTGTTCATATTCACAGCAATAGAATAGAAGCTTTATAAATTTTCTTTGTTTGATGCAGTGCTTATTGCTTCATATATGCAACCAGTTAAACCCCACTCTGAATGGAAGGAAGATTCAAGTGTTTTTAATGGGGCTGCAAAATCTGTAGAAAGCACGTCTGCAGTACTCTCTGAAGTGAAATACAGAATACTGAATGCAGCCATTCAACAGCAGTCACAATGAAAGGCCTATAGCTGTAAGAGCATCATATTCTGATTATGCAACATCACACAGTACAACAGCGGTTAAGGGTGCAGCTGATCTAACTACATTCTGGGACACTGAAAATGTATAAGCATCAGCAGGATTTAATATCTCTTATTGTGGAAGTGTTATAATTCTATCACAGCATGCTATGTGTCAAAGCCACCCCAAGGAATAGTTTTTCCCCACCCCTTGCATTTCTCTGGAATCTATTCAATAAAAAGACTAAATCATTTGAAAGCATTAAGAAGTGCAGATATAAGACATACTTCTAAGGCTGTGGTGTTATAGAAAAATTGAGAGAGACAATAAAATACTCTAAACAATTGAACTGTCTAGAAATATAAGCTAAATTGTGTGTATTTTAGCCCAGACAAGCCTGTAAAAAATTACATCTATCTAAACCTATAGCTTCCTGTAACGATAAAGTGCAGAAGATTAATATTGGAGCATGCATTGGAATTGCACTACAAGGCGCTCAGGATAACCTCTCAATGGCTCTCCTGAAAAAGAGCCACATATTGTACATAAAAGTCAATAAGCAGGAAATGCCATAAACCTTAAAGATAATGAAGATAGGTGTTGTCTTAAATGTAGGTTAGCCAGCTAGGATGGCTCACATACATGCCTCTGCTTCCATCTGCATTCACAAAACATTTGAAGATGTGACTTGATACCTATTTCAAGCTACATTTCTAGGCTCCACAAAACACAAGAAAACCCTATACTTATCCCCTGGAGTTTTGTTTTTTTTTCTCTTTTACGTAAAAACTGTATGTTTGTTAAGGTGATGAAAACTTAAGAATATCTAATTAAATTACATCTCTTATACTCCCTAATCACCTCTTTATGATCATTCCTTTACAGGTATTACTCAGCAGGGGTAGAATATAGTAAAAATTTAACAAAACACTTATCCATTTCTGTTTATGGACAATTCTACAGCTTGGTTCCTATCACATATTAATTTAGCTGTCTGTATCAAAGCCCAGCTGACTGCATAATTGGATCAGAAACTCCAAGGATAACATAAATTAAGGAACAAAACTAAATCCCAGCATAAGAGCTTAAAAAATTTATCAGGCACAAGCAAGAAAATTTTTGTACTGCTAGTTATCTGTAATTGTCTTTCAGAAGTAACAGCTTTTCTAGGCAAAGAGGGGGAGAGAGAGTGCAGAGAATGGGAATAAAATCCACAATGATCAGAAAGAGAGCAATGATATTTGACAATATCTGCCTCAACAATTGTTTGGAAATAAAGCAATAATTTTACAACCTTTCTAATAGTAATTTTTTTTTTTCAGAAGCGTTTGTGTACTTGCACTAACTTTCCCTTATTTCCTTCCCAAATGCCAGAAAGAGAGCAATGATAATAATTACCATCCAACTTCCCAAAATTTTTATACAGCTTTAGGGTCTCAGACATTTTATATGTGGTTACTTAATTTCATTTTTAGAAAACATGTATAATAGTTTACATCTTTTAAATTTTGTTTATCCTATACACTCTTAACTACACTTCAAGTCTTCAGCTGAAAAGAAAAAAAAAAAAAAGAAAAAAAAAAGAAAAAATCTAGATAAATAAGACTCACCCATGTGAGCAGAACTTAATACCCGGCATTTAACATGCTTGTGACACGGCCAGTTCTCTTTTAGTAGCATTCCAGATTGATACAATTTGGTTACCTGACTAGCAACAGAATCTGAACTGTTTTGTTTGTAACTGGGTAGCATGAAACAGAATTATCAATCAATCAAAACAAATAGTTAACAAGAGTTGCGCATGATACCATCACAAAGCAAAGCCATTTTAGTTTCTTTACTTACCATCTAAGGTTTTATAGAGGCTTTGTCTTAAGAACAGGTCTTTTGACCTGAGATGATTCTGACAGTTTCAAAGGGACAGCACATGGATAAGAAAAGTTCCAAGGTGTGCCAGAGTTAACCTAAGTTACATACACATTTAACAATTCAGTGATATGTGAACATGAGAGAAGCACTAAGAAAAATATGAACACAGCAACCTGGTTGTGTTTACTGTGATTGAAATGAAATAAAATAAAATAAAAAAAAAAAAAAAAAAGGAAAAAAAGAGAACACAGCATATCCATATTATATCAAACATTATGGGTTTGAGTAGGGTTTGGGGTTTTTTTCCTAAATGGGGGGAAGGCGGAAGAAATACTGGTTTTGGTACATTTTTGCAGGTATTGAAGACAACCAGAAGAAGCAAATGTGAAATTATTTAAAAGAATCCCTAATGCATTTCTCACTTGGCATGCCAAGGTTTTAGAACATCAGTTTTTCTTTGTGAACTGCCTTTTTGGAATCAAAGAGGGAAGTCTAAAATTATGCATACAATAGAGGCCTTAATTTTCAGAAGAGACTGAAGTTTCTTCCAGAATATCTACTAAACTGACATGAAAGCATTTCCCAGAATTAAGCCAAAAAAGCAAACAAATGTCATGCATGAAAGAAGCTATCCTTATAGGTACCTGCTTGATATCCAAAGTGCCATCCTACTAATGTTGTCAGACTACTAACATTATACAGGTTTTCTTTAAGAAAGGCTTTACTTATCAAGCTACTTAAACATATGTTTAGTTTTTAAATCAACAGGATTTAATCAAACACTGAAATATTCAGAAGAATTATCATTTCTTCATGACAAAAATTCCATGCAGGCTCCTGAAACAGAGAAGTCAGAGCCCTTACATTAAACCTTAGGGTTTTGATTAGTATTTTGTTAAATGAAAAGGTTGGGTTTTGTATTTTTCTTAAACACAGTGTTTTACAAATAGTCAAACAAACTTAACAGTAGTAGCTTTTAGGACTGATACTAAATGTGGTGTTCAGTCTTCATGAAAGGAATAATGCTAAACAGATCTAAAGTCTATGGAACTACATTAAATCCTGCTAATATTATTATTATTAATAATAATAATAATAAAAAAAAGAAGCCAGTGAAATAATGTACCCATGAAAATTATAGTAATTATCTGAAAGTTACACTTTAAATTGGCTCTGGGAGCACAACTTTGCCCTTAATTTCTGTGGTGGTGTCTGTAAGAATTCAGTTAAGATGAAAGAATAGTGACAAAGTATTTGGAAAGTAAAAAATAAGCTTTTTTAGGGGGGGAGGGAATGAAGGGGCATAAGGGACAAAAACTTGGTTAAAAGTGAAAAAACCAATTGCCTTGTTTAGACTGCAGACTATTAAGGGAAAAACTGACTTTGGATGAAGTCCAAATCACAACTTCTTTTGGCTAAATAAAGGAAAGCAGTATTTATGGCAAGATGGAATAAAATAAGGTCAGATGGTGTGTCAATGTAAATTAGATAGGCCAACATCTGTTAGAAATAGTTCCTTTCAACCACCCCTAAAGCAAAAAAAGAAAATCAGAGAAAGCTTAAATAAACAATACCTGATGTCACTATGTGTGTATGAAGTTATAATACCTAATAAAATACAATATTCTGTGCTGTTTTCTATAGCTACACTACATGTAAAAGAGAATAAAATGGGACAACAGATATCAAAGAAAGGATATCACTAAAAATTGCTTTGTATCTTGTGAGCAACTGTATCCTGTCCCCTTGTTATTTCCTTTATCATTATTATTATTGGTGGTAGCAGTAGTAGTTTTGTATTATACCTTAGTTACTGGGCTGCTCTTATCACAATCCATGTGAGTTACATTCTTTCGATTCTCCCCATCCCTCTGTGAGTGAGGGGGAAGAATTATGGGGGCGAGTGAGCAAGCAGCTGCGTGGTTCCGAGTTAAACCACAACAATCTTGTTTATTGTTCACCACACACACGTTGTGCTTGAGTTGTGGATATAATACCTACCACTGTTAAAACAGACTTCAATTCTTCTAATTAAGAGAGTAACCTTGTAACACCTTAGTACACATATATATGTGTAGAAAGAGAGCATTATACTTTAAATAGTCATATATTACACTGAAGATCTATCAAGTCTCTTTTGCTTAAATGTCCATTATGGTATCTCTGTCTTTAATTGTGGTCATTTAAGAGACTAAACCAAGAGAATAAATCAAGAAATAAAGAGTTTGCTTGCATGCTGGGATAGAGTTAATTTTCTCCATAGTAGCTAGCACAGGCTATGTCTTGGATTTGTGCTGGAAACAGTGTCGATAACAGAGGGATGTTTTAGTTACTGTGAACAGTGCTTACACAGAGTCAAAGCCTTTTCTGCTTTCACATCACCCCACCAGACAGTAGGCTGGGGCTAAACAAGAAATTTGAAGGGTATGCAGCTGTGACGGCTGACCCAACTGACCAAAGGGATATCCCATGCCATAAGACAACATGCTCAGCTTACAAAGCTGGGGGAAGAAGGAAGCGGGGAATGTCCAGAGTGATGGTCTTTGTCTTTCCAAGTAACCATCAAGCATGATGGAGCCCTGCTTTCCTGGAAATGGCAGAACACCTGCCTGATGGGCAGTGTTGAATGAATTCCTTGGTTTGCTTTGCTTGTGTGGGCAGCTTTTTCTTTACCTATTAAACTGTCTTCATCTCAACCCACCAGTTTACTTACACTCTTCGGATTCTCTCCTCTGTTTCACTGGGGGAGAGTGAGTGAGTGGCTGTGTGGCGCCTAGTTGCTGTCTGTGGTTATGCCACTTAGAGCAGAGCAGAGTTCCTTGATAGTTTAGGTTCCTCCCTCATACCAACCAAATATTGAGTTGTTTTCTAGACCAAAATATACTCACTACGTGTAATACTAATCACTGCCAATAAAGATATTTTTGGCTTCTGACTGTTGATTCCATGCACATTTTAAGGCCCAGAAAACTCCCATGAGGCTTGAAGTTCTCTCTCATGAAGTGTTTCAACTTGCCCTATAATCACCCTATAAAAGATCCCAAGTAGTTCTATATAACAGGACATCAGATCTGTAAGTAAATTTGCACCGTAAGCAGCTCAGCGTTCCTGTTGCAATTCATGACAAATACTTCAGGTGATTCCTTCCCATATACAGAAGAAAATACATCAGCTATCCTTCAAGTAGCTAAAAATATCCTGTGACAATGGTCCATCTCCATGAGGGCTTTAGTATGGATGCAGGCGTGATTCTCACATCCTACGCTCCTGCAAAATTCACTTCTCATTATCTTCTCTCTTCTCCATGCTGATGCAAAGCCACATCAAATAATTTTGGTTCCCAAGAAACACATTTGATTTAATGGATTGGCTGGGTATTAGAAAACCTGTAACAGCACCTTGCCACACTGTCTCAAATTTTGCAGTCTACAGGTAGTTCTCACTGAATGAGATAAGTAGCATTTTACTCTGACCATTAGCAAATAAGTGGAAAAGCTGCTTCAGGCTATTGTCAGCTTCCTGCAAATTAAGTCCTGAAGCCATCATAGAGGCCCTTAGAGCACTTATGCAGCTTATGTGTGATAAATGTCACCACTATACACAAGCAGGAGTTTTTATCTGACTTCTGTGTAGTCAATAGGCTCAGCAGTAATTTACCAAGGAAAATATTTCTTTGTACTTGAATAAAACCCATAGGATTTAGACTTATTGTACCTTAAAAATTGATGTCATCATCTTCTCTGGTTTGTAATATAAACAAAAGAATATTACAATTAAGAAAAAATGCAATGTAATAAGAAAGAGGTGTAATTTGCAAATAGATGACCATATCAAAGTGAGCCAGAAAATAGCTCTAAGCTTAGTCATATTTTTCCTGCTGTTGACAGTGAATTGTCTACCTGCTGTTGTTGTGGTTGGACCTCTTCTTAGGGTGCTTAGCACTAACTGAAATTTTAAAAGGTCTCTCCACTTCATGTGTCTGTGTCTCTTTTGAGGACCACAAGCACTTGTTTTCTCTGTTGGGCAGAGAAAATAAGGAAATGAATGACAATTCCCAGTGGCTGAAACAGTTCAAGTAGCAAGTCAGTTCTCATATCAAAACCTTGAAGAGGAATCAGAGTCTCTGGTGCATTTCTAAAGGATTAAAAGGATAGAAAATGCTGAAATGGTTCTGATGATGGTTTTCACTTGAGGACAGAGACAAGTACTAACCTAAGGACTAGTAAACATGAGAATGGATTGCAACTTCTCTATTTAAAAGTTGAATAAACCAATGCTTGTGTGAAGTCTTATTTTTATAATAACAAACATCTTGAAATTTTTTTGTTTCGTAAGTTTTAATTTTGAATTCTTCTACATATTTTGATTGTTTTGCAGTTTTTTCTCAGGGTCTTTTGAACCACGGTGCTTGTGATAGTACTGTAGGACTGTTCTAAAACATGAAATTACAGCTCCTGCTCATGGAATTAAAGGTAGTCAGTTGAAATCAGATCTTTTGTTATTTTGTGACCTATGTTCATGCCTATACCTGTTTCATAAGCAGATTTCATTAGAGCCGTCTAAAGGTTTTCTCTAAGTTTTTTTGTAGAGCAAAAAGGTCACTTCTGAGTGAATGAAAATTTCTAGGAAAAAAAATATACTGCAAATTTGAAAATAACCCCAACTATTTTTACGTTAAACAGTAGTAATAAAAAATCTGCCATCCTTTGATTTTCAGTGCATGAATAAATCATTATTTCAGAAGGTGTGGATGAAGATATCTGTTCTTTATTCTCATTTTGGGTAATCTATACCTTATATGATATTTTTACCAGTGATCTCTAAGCAGGAATAAATAACTGTTAGAATGTGAAAGTATGGAAATTATTTTTGTAGTTTCACCTTTAGCAATGTTCATCTAAAACTTATGGAACGTAATCCTCCTCTAGCAGGATGAGAATGAATATTGAATTGGATTTATACAAAGAACTATTTCAGAAATCTAAAGAAACAAATTTTTATGGGGCCTGCAGATCTAATGCTGAAGAATGTGGCTGCATATTGCTCAGACTAGCAGCTAATCAGTATCATTTGTAAGAAGGAGAGGAAAGGATGAGGAAATTCCAGATATTTGAAGGAAAGAACAAATTAGTGTTCTGCCTACGTGGAATTATCTTTTAGATTATGCTACCAAGCTGAGGAAACCAGAATCCTCTGCCTTCACCTTGAGGGCAGCATAGAAAGTAAGCATGACAGTTTTCCTACACAGTTTCGCCAATGTGTCTTAAACCTGGGTAAGTGTGCAATAAGCTGTCAAATTCAGTTTGTAGTCTCCCAGATAGTTGACTGAAGTGGCAATTCTGATGCATATACCATAAGATGAGATCAGCAGCTTTTCATTAAAAGTACTATGTGCATGGATTCAAGAGAATAGCTACTCGTGTAAACAGTACTTAAGTTCAGTCAATAGAATTCAGGCAGAAAAAAATGTACTAACAAAAGAAATAAAATATAGTTTTCCTGTAGTTAGGGGGCAAAATATCTGCAGTCTATATGTTCACATGCATTTCAAGTTTCAAACTTGGCAATAACTATGATTTTGATAAAATTGTATATACTATATATAATACCTTTCTAAAGTATCGTTATCTGTTTCTACATTTGTGATATTATGCATTTCTATGATTGTACAGGTTTATTATTTTGAATTAAAATATGGTGACACAAGGATCTAAATACAGTTCTCTGCACAAGTATTTAAAGTGCATGGTATGTTATTAGGAATTTGGTTGTTGTCTACTATTGCAGGAGAAGTAAAGCTTATTTTAGTATTGTGCTCTTTCTAATCCAATGAAAATGAAAGTGTAAATGTATATTTATTTTGATCTAATGAATGTCAAACTCATATCTACATAGAAAATCAACAGTGATGAATTCAAGCTGGATGACAGGTCAGAAATATGTCAAATTGCTACCTACATACTAGATTTTAAAAAATACTTCCTAGGATTGTCCATCTCTCTTTTCAGATGATAAAATGTTCTATTTATTCTAGCATTTCAGCTATTCACAGAAACTCTGCTTATATGTCTTTATTCTTGTTCCTGGGTGGGATAGTATGATAGATGGAAATATGAATGCAGTTTTGATGATT
Organism: Nestor notabilis; assembly: GCF_000696875.1. Taxonomy (NCBI): domain Eukaryota; kingdom Metazoa; phylum Chordata; class Aves; order Psittaciformes; family Psittacidae; genus Nestor; species Nestor notabilis. The sequence goes on from NW_009923417.1 coordinate 14,976, forward strand.
TAAGCAAAAATCTCCAGCCTGGAGTCTCATACAAACATTTCAAAGCTAGCAGATTTCTCCTAACATTATAGGGCTATTAAACTATATAAGAATTAATCTAAGCATAAGCTGTCCAAAGAATAATTCTGATTTGACCACATATACAAGTGTTTCTTGAAGTGTTGTGATGGTCAATTTGAAAGTATGACAGTACATAAAGGAAATAAGAATGCTCAACTTCTTTTATATTTCAGAAAGCTCAGTTTCAGTGGAATTGAGAAACCTATTCCTTTTTGAACTAAATTAATTCAATTCTGTAATGCTAACTCTGCAGAGCTTAGTGACCTGGACCCAAGGTGCTCTTGACACAGTATTAAAACTCTACCACAAAAGCTTAAATCTAGACATCACTGCTTTCATTTATTCTGTATTTGACAATATGGCTTTAAATGTTTTCAAAATGAAGAAAAAACACAAACCCCCAAACGAACAAAAAACCCCCAAAACAACAGGAAAAACCTTCAAGTGTATACATTCTTAAGGGATATAAATAAAATCAGAAATCTACAGAATTAAAAGATATTAATCTCCTTACTGTATAATGGAACCACAAAGAATTCCATAAATCAAGGTTTGAGAGAAACTGGAGAACAGTTCTCAGAATATGTGATAGGATATAGGTAATAATGAAAAAAAGTTTAAATGTCAATATGATAGAAAGAGAAGAAGCAGCTCTTGAACTCACTAACCTAGAATGCATCAGATTTACCTTCAAAACCAGCTTGTCTACAGGAAAAAGTATGACCAAGTAAAACAGGATTTGAATTTAAAGTAGATTATGTGTTATTGAATGAGTATCCTTACAGATAGCTTTGCTACAGAACAACCAGTGATTTTTTATTTATTTATTTTTTTTAATTTATTTTCTCATTCCACAGTAGAGTGAGATAAATCAGAATGGTCATTCTTGCTTTAGAATGAGAGTATGTGAACTCATCTATAATGGCTTCTTCCATGCTGATCAACCTTGACTCCCTCATAGGAAACATATTTTGGGCCACAACTTTTGCCAGTCTCTTTGTGTTCAGGGAAGCAGATGACTGCCTCTGCTGAGGCAACAAACCTGACTCTAGTTACCAAGCTGTTCTTTAGAGGAAGGGGTCTCACCTGAGGCAAAGAAGTCAGCCATGTGATGCCTAGTTGAGGTTATTTAACTTGATTCCATAATATTTACTTTCATCAGTTTTCCTCAGCCCTTGGTCACAGTAACTTAATTGATTTTTTCTGACTGTGTAAAGGAACTGAATTGATGATTACAATGGCAGGACACAATACAGTAATTGCAACTGAAGTTTCAGAAGTATATATCTTGTAGCTAAGTACACATTAGAAAACCCCTCTTCCCTTGAAGTATAGCATCTTTGTTTCTTCCATTCCTACTTTCTCCCCCAAATCTCAGAAGCAAACAAACATAGAGTGGAGAAAATTAATACACTGCCCCAGGTCATTGCTGAAACACCTCTGCAATTATCAGATACTGAGTTTTTCAAAAGTTTCTAGTAACTAATTTCAAACAATAGCATTTACCAGAGCTATACTGAATATTTCAAAGCCACTTTGTGGTGTAAAAGATTTCATATTACTTCCTTAGAATGCGTGATAAGGACTTGAAACTTTTTTGAGCATAGACATTCAGACTTGCAAAGCTTTAAATTGGTTAATATCAGCACAGAGGTACATGAAGGAAAAAAAACAACAAACAAGCCCCAAAGAAATACCCTCAAAACCAACCAAAAAAAAAAAAATCCAAAAAACCACCAAACAAAAAAAAGACCCTTTAGTTTGTTTTTTTTTTTAAAAACTATAGCTGATTCTTAAAGAAAACTCCATGTTGTGGTATGTAGTGGCTCTGTGCAGACTAATCAAATCTTTTTGTATTCAGATTTAAGGATATACATACAAGCCCAGACCTTCAGCTATGGTAAACTGGTGTAACTCCTTCAAAATCTATGTGCTATACTTAATCAAACTACATAATTCAGGCACAGCACACCTTCATTTCTTCTTGCTTTATATACACCCTGAACAGAGATGAGCAGGTTTTCAGAAATTACTGTTGAAAAGGCGGCTGGAGTTTGTATAATCAGGCCTTATTTACAGGTAAAACATGTTTCCTTGCTTACTGATTAGGGGAAAGGTTTAACAAACAGAATAAACAGGATTTATCTTTTTTTCCCCACAAAACTCTAGCTAGGAATGTTCTAAGGACTTTTAGTTTCAATTTGGAGGCTGTAATGAATTTTTCATTATCTTTTTTTAATTCCATGTGGTTTGTTCTTGCTGATAAAATGATCTATTGTTCTCTGAGCTATGGCGAGATTGCCATCCCTTAAACAGACAGCACTTATTGGAAATTAAACCTCTACTAATGTATTATAATTATTACTTTAGAGTAATTTGCTGCTCCAGCAGGGAGTCAGAGCTAATCTGATGGTAACATTCCTTCTGTGGAGTGGTTAATATTTCTTCTATGCTGAATATCCACATAATGGATCTAGCCTGAGGCTGATTAATGATCTTGGTGCTGGAACAGTGATTTGTAGCTAAATCAGCTCGCACTGGAAGAGATTCGGTGTTACTTCAGTCAATACTGTTAAATAAGTGTAAACAGTGACTTTGGTTAGCACAAATGTAATTTAGTAAGTTGTGAGAGAGGCAATAAACTGAAGTAAATAAGGGAATGTCTGCCATTAATGCATTACATTTGTACACGGAACAAATCACAAAACCAAACAAATTAAAAAAAACCCACCCAACTTTCCTATGTTCACTGCACAAAAATCAAAACCTGTGGTACTACTTTGTTGAGCTCCCATTTCCTAAACAATGTAAAAGGGAAAGTGAGCAGTATGATAAAAGAAATTCTTCCTTTATGGACATAAACATGAAGTTTAAGACTAAGTTCAGTAGGGTTAAGGGGTTAAAATCTAAGCAAAACAGAAGTAGAACAGAGAAGGCCTAGAAGAAATCTGGAGAGGGACTTTTTACAAGGGCATATAGTGACAGGATAAGGGGGAATGGATTTAAACTGAAAGGGGGGAGATTTAGATTAGACATTAGGTAAAAATTCTTTACTGTGAGGGCGGTGAGACACTGGTGTAGGTTGCCCAGTGACGCTGTAGGTGCCCCATCCCTGGCAGTGTTCAAGGCCAGCTTGAATGGGGCTTGAGCAACCTGGTCTAGTGGAAGATATCCCTGCCCATGGCAGGGGGCTTAGAACTAAATTACCAACCCAAACCATTCTATGCTTCTATGATAGGATTCTATATTTTGAGCTCATTGGATTACCCTATTTCCTTGTAAACTCAAAATGTTACAGAATACAAATGTTTGTAAAACTGCATCACAATGTGCATTAACTATAGTTAGATCCCATGGTTATAAATATAAAAGAATTCTATAAATATTAGAGGCTTCTACAGGTACGTAGCAAAAGACAGACTAGGGACAACATGGGCCCTCTCCAGAAGCTATCAGGAGAACTGGCTACCCTGGATTTGGAGAAGGCTGAGATTCTTAATAACTTCTTTGCCTCTGTCTTCACTAGCAAATGCTCAGACCACACCACCCAAGTGTTGGAAAGCAAATGCAGGGACTGTGAGAATGAAGACCTTAGCCCCACTGTAGGAGAGGATCAGGTTCAAGACCACCTTAAGAACCTAAACATGCACGAGTCCATGGGACCTGATGAAATCCATCAATGGGTCCTGAAGGAGCCGGCGAATGGAGTTGCTAAGCCACTCTCCAGCATATTTGAAAAATCATGGAAGTCAGGTGAA
>NW_009923418.1:0-14194 GCF_000696875.1 Nestor notabilis
TTTATATTAATACTAGTAATATTAATTTAATTTATAACTCAGTCTTGCAGAAGCAAGATTGAGAAACACAGCTTCAGATTATAAGGAAAACGTAATCCAAGAGTTATGAGCAAATTAACCGTCTCTCCAATATTTCATGGCACATGGCCACACAAATTGCCAACAGAAGCCACACTTCGAAGTCAGCACATTTCAGCATAAGATCTATTTCCTTAGTCCCATTCTAATTCACAGAACAAGAACATCTGTTTTGGCTCTCAGTTCAGAGGCTGGGAAAAAACACATGAAATGGTGTATAGTTTGATGGTGTTAATCATCATTACAGGTTTGACACTAGAGTCTAATATTTTACTGGGTTCATATATTAACTTTATCCTCTGGAATACATGAAACTTCAAGTGAGAGCAGTTGCAGAACATTTTTCTTCACATGCCAAAAAGCCTGTCCCTGAGGCTCCAACATCTCTGGACTCCGGTTTTAGTAGGTATTTTGATCTCTTCTCAAATCTTAATCTTAAATCTTATTTTGTATTTCTCATCTTAATTATTTTTATTTCTAGTTCATTATTTTATGGAATTTCTGAAGAACTCAAAAGCAAGCATTCAAAATACAGCTTTATTTTGAGCACTCTGTGTCTTATAAAAGGGAGAATAAGATGAATGGGCAAGAGGGCTGCATAAGGACAAAAGAGAACAAGACAAATCTAAATTGTGAAAAAAACAAATCAATCTTCTTCAGATGGTATGTATTAGCAGTCAGTAGTAACCAGTTACCTCATTCTCAAAAAAAAACCCCAGGAATTTGGGTCACACCAAGCAAGACAGAACACCCTCTAATAAACTTCGTTTCTTCAGAAATAACTTCTACCTGAAGCAAAAACATTTTGTGGCAACTTGGTGGATTTGCTGAATTTTACTTACTTTTCCCATTCCCAAAATGCAGTAGTGAGGATGGACCCTGACTTATTAAATTTCCATGAGATACCTGTCAGTTTGTCTACCAGCTTACTTGATTATATAGGAAGAAAATGACAAGAATCAGGAAGCTGCAAAAGCCCTGGAAATTGGTTTTACTCCCTGTTCCCTGCTTGTTGCTGCACAGCAGAAAATAAGAAAGCCATAGTCTTGATACATAGGTAAAGCCCAAGATTCAACTATTTTTTCCTGGGTTTCCAGATACTCTTTATATGTAAAGGGAGCCTAAACCCCATTCAAAGCAAACCACTGAGACATGAGCTCCCTGCCCTCCCTGCCACCACAGCAGCCCTGAGGTCTTTCTGTATTTCAGAAGGAAGATCACCACCATTTCCCAGTCTCAGCTCAGGATTGAAGCAGCCCTGAGGTGCGCATGTTGAACTGAGACTCTTCCAGCATCCAGGCTGTAAGACTGAGCTGGCATCACAGTGACTTCTAGCTCCACACTTGAGACGGAAGGTATGTTAGTCCATGCCATCTCTGCAGGAGCGTGTCTCTGGGTGACAGGATAACTGCACTCCTCACCCTCCCGCCCCCTTCCCCCCCAAAAAAAACCCCTACATGAGAATATTTTATTATTATTATTAATATTACTGTTGTTATTATTATTGTTGTTATCGCTTGGCATTTCCTTTTGAAGGATATGCATGAAATTTCTATACAACATTCCAAGCCAACACCACTAAAGGTGTTACTGGTATTCCCATCTCATGAAACACCTCTCAGCTAGGTTTCCAAATTTATTTTACTTTAATATTAAAGTTTTCTCCATATGATGAAACCATCTGGGGGGAAAATAAGACATATTTTTTAAAATATACACTAAGGAGATATGTTAGAAACCCAGTACACTATAAATAGAAAAGGGGTCAGGAAAAAGGTACTCACTTCTGGCAAATTAGTAGTTTCTTTTGCAGCTTGTGAAATTTTTAAATATCATTTTGTTGGCTATCATAACAGGAGAGAATTATCCTTGCAAGGCTAGACTCTCAGTACAAGTCTATTCTAAAAATTCTGTATTAAAATATTAAATATTAATTTAAAATATTTGCATGCCAGAATGACTTATTTTCATGAGAATGCAGTCTGATCTTCCTGATTTTGTTGTCATTAGAAGTCATGATTATTATCCCTCTGTCATTAACTGCTTTCCAGCTAGGTCTCTGGCTAATTGTTTGCTTCACAACAATCTTTTCCTCATTCATGCATTGTTTATGAGGCTTTTAACTGGCTTCTTGTTTATTGAGATCTTATTTATTTGATTATACTGTTTAAGTGAAAAAAATAAATTCCTCATAGTTGTTACCAGGCTTTGGCCATTAATTACTGCTGCAATATTACCTCTTTTAGACACATCTCCTTTGGTGATACTACTTTATAAAGATTTGTTTTCTGCAAATGGTCCATGACTGATTTATAATATTTTCTCTGAAATACATAAAAAATAGAATGGTTGCAGAAGACTACAAACACATGAAAATGAAGGAAAATAAATAACAGAATTAAACCCATTGCTGTTTACTTGTGTTGGCCTCAATTTGGCTTACAGCTTAAAGAAAACACGCAATGGATTTGTGCTGAATGATGAATCAGTAGGTATCTGTGTCTGTATTTCAACCCAGAAGGGACCAGACCGTGTTGCAGTAGTAAATGAAGCAATTCGTATCCACATACAGATTATGAAGCAGCCTAGATGAATATTTTTAGAGCAAGCACAGTACCATAAAGACACAAAGTCACTCTCAGACTTTTCACAATAAATGGTTTACCTATGCTGTCAAGCTGTACTTTACATATAACCAAACAGGCAGAATCACCCTCTGCCCACCACAAACGTACGGATTTCACATATATTGAAACTGAGCATATTAAGATAAATTCTCATGTGTAGTATGCGAGATGAACTCAACTAGTACAAAGCACCTCCATATTGATAAGGTGCGTTCACACTCAGGCTTATGCCTCTGTCTGTAGAATGATACCTGTATAACAGCACATTTAGTAAAATCTCTGTTAAAAAGAAGAAAGGATAAAACTCAGGTGAACAAATCTGAAGTTTCTTGCTTCAGTAAAAGTCTAACACCTCAAAACCGCAGGGTAGGCACAATGCAGTTTTATATACCACTTTAACTGAGTCAACACCTCCTCAGGGACAGAGCGCCCACTACTTGTTAAATCACACTGGGATCACTTTCATTCCCAGACAAGATTAAAGAAGCAAGGTAGCCACATTTATTCCCGTAACATATAAAGGTATAGATTCCATTAAAACTGGAAACAAACTAGAAAGAAAATAAACTACAAAAAAGGCCCATATTTCATGTGAATAACTGTATTATGTAGTTTTCTGCAGTATGATAGCGTTAAAATCAAGTACAGTATACCTTGAATTCTCTAATTCCACGTCACGATTAAAAATACAAAACAAACCTAAAAAAACCCTACTTCCTTAATCATTTGGCTTTCAGTAGCTTTGCTGCTCATATAAAGACAATGGCCTTAAATCTTAATCCTTGTGTTAGGGACTGGTGAGTTTTAAGTAAAAACAAGAGAACCTCTACTGTACTATTATGTGTGAGAATTAATATTATTCTGTATGTAAAAAGACCCAGCCAATACTATAACACTGTCATTCATTCTAGGGAAAAAAATAATCTGATTTTTGTCTGCTTTATTATACTGGCATCCAAGTTCATCACTTCCTACCTGTTACATATTTGCAATTAAAGCCGTCTCCAACTACCTTGCATTTTAAGGGAGATCTTGAAAACAAATCTACAGTTAGAGAGAGAATTAAAGCACCACATTCATGACGACATTCTTTTCCGCTGAGGTAAAATCAACATATTTTGCAAAACAAGGAATTTGCAAATAAATTGTGACTCATTCTGGATTGACATAATGTTAGCATATGATTCATAATATCTGCAGCTATGCATCTTTTTAGAGACCTAGTTTCTGATCTAATCCAGGCTAGTAGGATATATTATATACATTTAACTAGATAGTCATGTTCTCAGTGTAAGAAGGAGCTAATGAAATATTAATCATGTTTTGAATTCAAAACTGTTTACTTCGTGCAGGACACTGAACTTCCATATGAGGTTACTTTCCACATACAACTTGCTACTCAGGATACCTCTGTCCAAGAAAACCTCACAGGCCCCTATCATTTACAAGCACTACCTTCTAAAAGAAACAGTGATTGCAAATTACTACTTTAGTGGATGTAAACATACACATAGGTAATACTACAACATATGTCTGCACTGTTCTAGGGTCTATAAAACACTTTTGCAGCAAGCTAAGTGTCTATCATGGTCCCAGTACTAGAAGGAAGAGTAGCAATGATGGACTTACTGTGCTCAGTTTTATACTATACAGAAAAGATGCGGACAGGCTGGAGAGGGTCCAGAGAATGGCCACAAAGATGATCAAAGGACTGGGAAGCCTGTCCTATGAGGAAGGGCTGAGAGAACTGGGTTTGTTCAGCCTAAAGAAAAGAAGGCTCAGGGGAGACCTTATCACCATGTTCCAGTATTTAAAGGGTGGCTACAAAGAAGATGGAGACTCTCTTTTGACAAGAGGTCACATGGAAAAGACAAGGGGTAATAGGCACAGGTTACACCTGGGAAGATTCCAAATGGACAGACGAGAAAAAAAAAAAATTCTCAATGAGAACGATCAGCCACTGGAATAATCTCCTCAGGGAAGTCGTGGATTCCCAAACAGTGGACACTTTAAAGATTTGGCTGGACAGGATGCTGGGGCATCTAGTCTCGGTCATGCCTTGCCATGAACGGTTGGACCAGATGATGCTTGAGGTCCCTTCCAACCTGAAACTCTATGATTCCATAACCTAGAACAGAGTGAAGGAGCTGAAGAAGGCAATGTTTTGTTTTTCCAATTCACTCAGTATTTAACAGGTACCTTGTACCAGTTCATTCTGTTTAGTAAGGTTTTACTGAAGTGAACCTCCCCATTTTGAGCATAAAACAGATAAGTAGCAGAAGATCAGATTTTTCCTTGCCAAAGCCACTGTAAAAGTCCCTGTCGTATATGAAGTAAAAAACCTCAGATCTCTTGTTGCAAAGTTTGAGATATACAACATTCCTCAACACTCACAGAGAAGGAAATTACCAAAATGGAAAGAGCTTCTCTTTTTTAAACACTAACAGCCATGGACTGGTTCTGGATAGAGATGTCCAAAGACAAGGGAGTACTGGGAACTAAGGCACTTGCAGCCCCTTACCTCAGTAAATATAGTATTGCCATTGGTAGTACCCAGCCACAGGGTAGCTCTGCAAAGCCTGAAGACTGAGGCTTGCTTTCTCTTTTTCCTGGCCTGCCTGGAGCACTATTTTAGTTTGCTTAGCTGTACCAGCAATTTTCTAAGTGGCTTCCCCCTTCCCCCCCCCCCCCCCCCCCCCCCAAGTTTAGCTTTGTATAATCATGTGGTGCAACCATAATTTTGATATGGATAGTAATAGCAAGTAGACACTCTATGAAGAATGAACCATTGATGGTGACAGCCTAATGATGCAGTGCAGGGAAATGAGAGATGGGATATCTCTGAGGCCGTGAAAACAGGAACCAAAGATGCAGAGTAGACATAATAGGTGACAGGTGTGGCCTTAAAAGTGGGACATGAGATGATACAGGAGACACCAGAGCTAAGAACAGCTCACCAATGACCAGTTACTGAGAGCTAAAGGAGTTAGAAGCAAAAATGAGTTTAGGGCAACAATGGACACTCATTCAATAACTGCATAAGCAGTTCACAGAGGTAGTAAGATACCTGAGCAATGGGCAAGAAAGAACTGCCTTCTCTGGGTTGAGATAACCTTGGGGCACCCTGAATAGGCAAATGTTGATGGGTCTCTGGTTTGAAGACTGAGATGCACAAGGTGACTTCATCCTCTCACCCCTCTCCCTCAACCTGTTTTCCTGCTTTTCCTGTTTTATGAATGTAAAAAGCCTCAATCTATGATTGACTATCAACAAAAACCTTGGTATTATGTCACAATATCATGTATTCTTTCTGAATATGCATGCACTAGCACACAGAGAATATGGCTTCTATTTTCTTTTTTATGTCCAAACTCTACATCTCTTTGCCTGGGGCACTGATGCACTCGAAGCTCACGCTGCCTGTGATTGCTTGCACACATTCCAATGAATGCTGACAAAGGCTTTTCATGGCGTGGACACCTACCCTCTACATATGGCACTGACCCTTCCAATTTATTTTAGGTGAGACACCCAAGAGTCATCAAATTGCAACATCCTTTTGTTAATAAATGGTGCTACAGAAAGCAGATCAAAACATCCTTTTTTAGACATTCTTTCCTAGTTGTCTCTGTTGATAAAACCTAGCAACAGCTACTGGCATCCTTTAAGGTATGTATGTAAAGAATCTAAACATCCCATTTTCTTCCATTTCCAACATTTTTCAGATGTGTACTGAAGCCAAAAAATATAATCAAGCCATCTTTTTTATCTAATAGCTTTTCTGGACCAGTGAGTCTATCTAATCCTCCACAATTCTTTGTAACATGCTGCAGTGCAGAGAAGCTGGTGATTCTAGGGACTCTTTTGCTAGCAAGCAATTCCAGAAAGTAGAATCATAGAATCATAGAATGGTTTGGGTTGGAAAGGACCTTAAGATCAACTAGTTCCAACCCCCCTGCCATGAGCGGGGACACCTTGGACTAAACCATGTTGCCCAAGGCTCTGTCCAACCTGGCCTTGAACACCACCAGGGATGGAGGCGAAGTAGTGAAAAGGTTAATTTTCTACAAGCCCTTTATACTACTTAATATCTTTGCCCAGAGAGGCCAATAATGATGTGAAAGAGTTATTTAGTATTCCAGGAAAATGTGTCCAAAATAATTTTTAACTGAAATTTCTTAGCTTACCTTTACTTTCAAATACTAATTTAATTGGTGAAGGAAATGCCCATAACCAAAACATAAACCTCATAAAATACAAACCTGCTTTATTTTTTTAACAGAACATAAGTATCTTTGTGTCTGTCTGTAACCTGTGAGTAAAACGGTCCCTTTCTACTGAAAAAGACTGTTGCACACAAGCTCACTTAACAACTTTTCCAGTGCTAACATGAAATTATTCAACCAGTCTAAGAAGAACCTTTACTGCCATAATCCTCCCTTTTCTTCACCCAGCTAAACCCCCCTTCACTTCCTCACTCTAGTTGATGTACTTCTCTGATGCACAGTTCCCAACATCATTTTGCTTCCTCTACGAGACTCTGTGATGTTCAGCTCTCCATTTTACAGCAAAGAGCTCCACAAAACCAACACCAACCACGCTTAGATCCTGTTACCTAAGCCTCTTCTTCTTGCCCATCTCATAATCCCTGTTGTTACCTATCTTCTGCATCTTTGCAGAAATACAGGCAGTGTCTTGTCTAGGCAGTGTCTTGTCTAGACAGTGTCTTGTCTAGAAAGGTATATAGATGCAGCTGTACCAAAAAAGCTCTTTGATAGGTTCAGACTAGCTATTTGGAAGAAATTCCTCACTATGGAATGAGGTGGTGAGGCACTGGAACAGGTTGCCCTGAGAAGTTGTGCATGCTCCATTACTGGAAGTGTTCAAGGCCAGGTTGGATGGGGCTTTGAGCCAACTGGTCTAGTGGAAGGGGTCCCTGCCCATGCAAGGGGGGTTGGAACTAGATGATCTTTAAGGTCCCTTCCAACCCAAACCATTCTATGATTCTGTGAAAACAGGGAGCAAAAGTGACACACTGCATCTAGTCTCCCCACCTAGGTTCACCAGGCTAACACAACTATATTTGGTATTTCCCACACAGAACCAGAAAAACCCCTGCAGTGTGCATCATAAGAAGCTTACAATCTAAGTTGCTTAAAGATAGAGATCCTGGACAGTGCAAAAACAGACCAAAGTCCTTTTCATTTTAGGTGTTAAAATTTGGGTATAATTCACAGGGAAATTGTGAATTCCTATGCTGAGATGAAAGGCAGGAAAAGTGTGGGTATAGGAAAAGGCAACAGTAGCAAAAGTAATGCTGCAAGTTCCCTAAAGTACTGGCTATTTCAGTCTCCACAAACACCTTCTCAGTGTGCCCTTACAACACTGGGCAGATTCTTTCATCGCAATTCATACACACACTCCTGTGACCAGTGTTCTCTGGCTTTCCTTTCTGGTCAGCCTAAGTAAATATTTTTCCACAGACTTCATTCTTAGCCCTGTTTGCTTATATTAACCCAGGATTTGGTCCTCTAAGATGTCATAATTTTGTAACTTAACTGCTTGAGAAGACCATACACAAGAACTAGCAACTTTAAACTCCTTTTCAGCAAATTATCTCTAGGGTTAGGGCTTCTCCTTCACAGATATTTGTAGAATACTTTCTATCTGTTTTGAATTTATAAATGCTGGTTTGAAATACATATGAAGAACTCAACATTTAAACCAGTTTCCCTGCTTCTTTCTTACTTTAATATTGCGATTTACCTTCTGGGTTGTCTACCATCCCTTAGAAGATGTAATAACTACTTCTTGGCAGCTCACTAGAAGGAATTAAAAAAAAAAACAAAAACTGGATGGAGTTCAGAAAACAGCAACAAAGAAAGATACAGGGCTAGAGAGACAGACTAATGGGAAATTACTTTTAAAAGCAAGTATGTATACCTTAACTAAACAATGACAAAAGAGGCTGTGACAACTGCAAATAGCTGAAGGTTGTAAACACCAAAGGTGTAGGATACATTACCCCAGGTTGCTCTAGGAGGATACGGCTGCAAAGGCAAGGAATATAGGAGCACAGCAAAGCACTAGGCATGAAGGACAGTATGGACAACCAGTGGCGAAAAGTGAGATCAAAGGGAGATGGACTCAGAAGCACCTCACAGTCACTCTGCAATTTTGTAGTACAAGCTGCCTGGGTCCCTTCCTAACATCCTCCACAAATATGGCATAGCTTCACAACTTCAGCACAGTCTCAGTTGATCAAGATGTTGCAAATTCATAAGCCTCTGTTTCTCACCCTTCCATCTTTGGGACAGAGACTGGATCCCAGTCTATCCTTTCCCTTGGACTAGAACATTTTTCATGAAACAAGAATAAACAAACCTTCCCTGACACTTCTTCCCCATCTTTGTGCAACTGTCTTAGATCTAAAACCTGCAGAAAACCCTTTTATTTGGTAGTTATTTTCATATCATTTGGAAACACAGAACTTGCTCTCTTACGTGTTTTTTGCCCCTACACCCATGCCCATAGACATTCATTCCCTTTTAACCCAAACACTATGGTCTTCTGCATTTTTACTTCCATTTCATTTATTTTCAAACCAAGAGAAAAGCGCCTCATGTCAAAATGTATTTCCCAGACCTTGTGCCATAGACAGCACTTTCTTTGTTCTCATGGAGAGCTTACAGAGATTTTTTTTTCCTCTCTCTGTTCTTTCTTTTTTGGTACTTTGGCTCCTTTCTTGCCTAAATTTCCTAATACTTCAAACCTTTCTGACTTGGCAGCAACATGTACTATTGGTCTTGGGCATACTAAAACACAGAGCCACAAAGATATTTAGATTCCTATTTCACATTCCTAATCTTGTTGCTGTTGTCATTAATCTGGCCCATAACTCTCTGAAGAGGGAAGCTTTACAAAACAGAAATCAATCATGAGGAAAACTGAGAGGACAAATGTCAACACTTAAATGAGTATTCGGAATTGATTAACTTTATTGAGTGCTAATAAAAGATAAAAAACCCAGTGATGGTAAAACAGAACCCATATCCCAATGAGTACTTAGAAGTCTTGCCAGGTATGAATCGGAATCACCTTGCAGAATAATGTTAGAGCTAATATTGTTTAAAATAATAACCAGAGGGACATCAGATTCATATAAGGAGGTGCATTGCTTCTGCAAAAGTATTAATGAAGTACTATGCCCATTTTTCAGAGTGTGCTTCAAAAATTTAAAAAAAAAATAAAAAAATACATAAATTGAAAAGCTTTTTTCACAGTGAAGCTCTTGGGAAGCTCAGTCTCTTTCAGCTTATTCAAGAAAGGTCAAAGAGATGACTTGATTATGGTTTACAACAGCTTACAACACATTATGACAGGTTCCATGGGAAAATAACTTCAGATTTAAAGTATCCTTCCAGTCAAAAATAGAACTTCCAACTGATGGAGGCTGAAATTAATTGCAACCAGGAGGAACATTTTTAAATGAGGATTAGAAGTAAACAGTAGAAAAACCACCTCTTGTGATGATTTTATTCTTTATTACTTAGAAGTTTCAAAACAGGATCAAATGTCTGTATCATGAGATGCTGTTTTAACACAGAAGCTATGTGTTTAGTTTAGCAGTAGCTAAAATGAAAAGAATTGCCTTAATTAAAACCCTCTGACACTTTTCCCAGGAATGCTGAGGAAAACCAAATCAGATGGACAATATCCACCCTTTCCTACTCTGAATTAGTGCTTTTTCTAGTGTTTTGTATAACCTATTTCTGAAATTCTTAGTATGTCTGATGTCTTTCTAGTGCCTATTAACCTGTATCGCTCCAGAGTAATTTTAATAGCTAATGTTTGAGTGAATGGTTTGATTTTCAGGTTGCTGCTGTAAGGGGATGATAGAACATCAGAAAATGTCTCCCTGTAGACATTCAAAGTTTGAAAATCTGCTATGACACGCTGTAGATTTATTAATTCTTAGACTAATAAAGAGGATATCTAGTCTGCTTAAGCTTGTATTGGTTTAACCCCAGCTGGTGACTAAGTACCACATAGCCACTCACCTAATCCCCGCCATTGAGATGGAGAGGAGAATCGAAAAGAGGTAAACCCCATGGGATGAGATAAGAATAGTTTAATAACTGAAATAAAATATAATAATAACAACAATACTAGGAAAAAGGGAGTAATAAAACCCATGAAAGACAAGTGATGCACAATACAATTGTTCACCACCTGCTGACCGATACCCAGCCTGATCCAAGCAGTTAACAATTCCCAGCTGTCCCCAGGAAGCAATGAGACCCTTCTGGCCAACTCCCCACAGTTTCTGTACTAAGCATGACGTTCTGTGCTACAGAATACCGCTCTGGCTAGTTCAGGTCAGCTGTACTGGCTGTGCTCCCTCCCACCTATTGCACACCTCCTCATTTGCAAAGCATGGGAAAATGGAAACAACTAAAACATCAGTGTGTTATCAAGATTATTCTCACACTAAAGCCAAAACTCAGCACTGCACCAGCTACTAGGAAAATCCTTCTTGGGAATACGCTATGTCCACCAGCTACCTGCACACTTTCTCATTAGGCTTGTTAGTCAGAATTTTACATGAACACAACTCAGCATATGTTCTGGTTGAATTTATTTTTGACCAGAGCTAATATTTCAAATACTTTCTGTTTGTAATATACCATCTGCAGAGTCTTCAGGGTCACACAGCACTTTTTCTAATCCCTGAGCAGACACATGTAATTTACATAAGGAATTTATGAAATGTCTATATAAGCAGACTGAAATTCATATTCATACTCTTTGGAACACTTCTACCACTAACATTTCATCTAACAGAAATTCAGTTTTCCCCTCAGGAAACTGAATCCAAGGGCTTAAACACCATTTAAGCCAATTATTGGAGATGAACACTCATATGGGGTAAATCTACCCATTTCAATAAGTATGCCAATTTACTTCAGCTGAACATCTGCCTGTTGTGTTCTATTTGAATAAACACTAAAGATATCTTTCCAATGTTTATGAAAGTTAGTGAGAGAGATGAACTAAGGGTTAAATTTGTCTGCTGCAACTGAAGGGCTGTAAAACCTGACAGTGTTTTGCCATCTATGATCCCACATTAAAATTGCCTGAGAGTAAACCTCCCCAGCTTTGAATTTCAAGAACCCTTGAAGCAGAAGCGGAAAATCAGCTTACAAAGTCAGACAGATAAGGATAATTTTTGTTCTTAGGGTATATTAGAAGATGTACTGTCATTATTAGTATTATAGAAAGAGGAAGGAAGAAATGTATATCAAGGATTGTAGGAGTAATAGAAATGCTAAACTGTGAAAATTATCAAGTATGGTCTTTGGTTCAAGAGCTTACCAGGACAGAGATCAGATGCAAAATACTTTTCTTTGGCAACAGGAGCAGAGACCTGTATGTTCTTCAGACTTAAAGCATGTTTGTCTGCATGAAGGTGGGTGGATGTGCATAAAGGAACTGATGTGCCTTATTTCAGTTTCAAATGTGATTCATCAGCTTAGTAATCTTCCACTTTGCACATATCTACTGATGATTCACATATTTAGAAGACCATGATAGATTTTGGCTGCACATTCAGTACCACAAAATTCATTAACATTCTTTACTATTTCCTACCGTTACATTACCACTGAAAATGCCACTCTCACTCTGAACACAAAAGTTGCCATTCAGTTTGGTTTACCAAGCTGACATAAAACTCCTTGTTTCAATTAATAAAATACATTGAATAGATGGTTGAGCACATACCAAGCTTCTTTTTTAGAAATCTCCCTGCAAATCCTTTTGTAAGTATATTTTTTCGTTTTTACTTCCAGTGTGAAGCAATAGGACATATGCCACTGGTGCCTCTGAAACAACCAATAGCCTGTCCAAAAAAAGTGAAAACACCTTGTGAGCAACAAAAACCCAAGCACACATAATTCCTAACAGTAGGGCTGAACATATTTCCATAGAGAAATATGTTACTTACAAGATCTGTGGAGTTCAAACGCATAACCAGAAGTGCCTGCAGAAGGAAAAACATTACGTTAGCATTCTAGAGAAACCCATAGAGGTATATGAAAAAACATTGCTCTAAGCTGTAAAATCATCGCTAGGGAAGCTTTGCTTCAACTGGGGAAAAAAGGCAGAGGAAGGCTGCTTTACCCAGGTTTTTAATCTAGTTATAGCATAGAGGGTGAAAGTGGGCTTCAGGGACTATATCCTTCTAAAAGCACTTGAATTAGGGGCAAGTAAAGACCACACCAGCACTTGCAGCCATAACAGAAAGACAGGGTTCCTGAAAATAACAAAAATAATGACAGTCTGATGTAAAAGCAGTAGAAAAAGCCTAGACTCATTGCTTTGTGCACGACAGTGGGCTCCTGAACTTGTCACAGCTGAGGAGCTGGATACCAGTTGCCATTCCCATTATGATCGTGACAGAGTAAGGGGGGCAAGTCAGCCCTCAGGGGAACACATTCTAACTCTGTTTATTCATGTCAGGAACAATCCTAAAAGCCCATCAGCCACAGCATCCCCAAGTACATACGCAGAGATCGGGCAGCACAGGGTTTGCAGCGGTCTGTCAAGGGCAACCCCGTTAAAAGAGTGCCTATAAAATCTGACTCTACAGGGAGTGCTCTGTTGTAGGGGACCAGGGAAATCTTCAGTGATGCTTGGAAATGAGAGGTGGGTCAATGTCCCGTGTTGCAAGCAAGCACAGCACACCCTGCTAAAGTCCAGATCTGCCTAGAAACCATGAGCCACAAAAATGCCAGTAAAGTTTTTTTTCCACCTTTCTGCAAAACATCACAGTGCCTGATGGCTCTCTGCCTATTTACTTACCCTGAAGATATGCTGCTAAATCACTTTTTCTTCTGGAAATAACAAATAGATCACTAGGAAGAAAACCCTTAAAATCAAGAGCATTCTTAGAGATTTAAAACTTCTGTAGTGGATGTTTAGAAGCTATAAGCAAATTTTTTGCCTTAATTAAAATCTCATACACATGCAGGTGGAAACAACTGCTTGATTTATCAGGTTCTGAAACCATCGGTTTTACAAGGGAACACAGAACTACTCTGTATGCTTACTTTTTCTGGTTTCATGACCTCTCTTCTAATCTCATGGCAAACAGATCAAAGGAGTTTACTTTTTGTAATGTTCTACCTGTTGTCCCTCCAATCCTAATACCAAAATTTAGCAGCCAAACAAGTTTAAACATACACAATTTAATCTACAACACTGAACTTGCTCCACCTTTTTCTAAGATAATTTGTTACTGTGACAAGACCAGAAGAGATGAAATTTTGCTTATGGTTGAGATCACACTCACATTGTTTCATCATTCTTGTTTGGAGTTACAAGATACTCTTTTCATGTATTACACAATGTTGCTATACCACGAGTTCAAAAGTTTTGTATATCAACAGATATTTTCGGGGGGGGGGGGGGTTGGGGCACAAAAAAAA
>NW_009923418.1:14225-25398 GCF_000696875.1 Nestor notabilis
GCACAAAATTATCATAAATTTTCAGATCTTTGAATAATTTCAGCTTTAAGTGTAAGATTGACTGGGAACTGAGAGTTCAGTACAGCATAATAGGTGTGATAATTGCCTTTATGGAAGTGGAAAAACAAGCTTATTGTTAAGGGATTTTAGTGTTGGCACATACTTAGCATGCAAATACAAACTCATGCACATTGTTAATTTGTCTGCCTCACCAATTGCTCCACATTATTAAGTTGTTCCTGTTAAACAGACCCTGGCAGGTTTCTGAAAGCACTTCCTTACGAGGAAGTTATTAGGTGGATATTCTTGAAAAGATTCCAGCAGCATCTCAGCTACATTGGCATTTCCAGAATATTTATGAACATGTAACAACTCAGTGTTGGACACAACTCAAGATGCAATTTACATTCTCAGAAAAGAAATTAAAACTGTATAAGGTACAGCTGTGTTGCTTGAGTGAAACAATGACACTTTCATCTACTTTTACCTCTTTCCTTCAAAGACACCTCTCTGTAGAACTTCACTGACCAGAAATCAGGGTGACTTTATATAAAAGCATCATCGTATTTCAGAGCAATGTTCCTACATATCACAGAGGCAATGTCAAATTTAGGTTCCAGAATGCTGTACAAGTACTGATGTTATTAGGGATACTGTTCTAACTCTATTGTAGATTAATGGCTTTTATTCCTGTAGAAATTCATTAAGTATACAGATGGGTGCGTGCGCAGGCTATAAGAAGAAAAGCAGGCCTGTAGGTATGTTTGTGTTTGGGTAAACAGTACAATGTCAAGCTGTCCCTTATATAACTGCATTAAACACAAACACAGGAGATGTGAATCTATATCATCGTTTGCTATAAAAATCACTGCAGACAACTCTGCAGCCTCTATATGTGCCATATATATAGCTATAGGATTACTTGATTGGAATGAAGCGTCCATATGCAGTACATGCACAGAGTGATTGGAGGATCAGAAAGATGAAAGAATAGGGTCTGCTTAGCCTGAAGACAAGAGCAAGGAGAGAACATTGCAGCAGCTTTCTATTAGATTACAGGCTGTTGAAAAGAGGAAGAGAACAACCAGTTTTCTATGCCGATGATGGGTGGGACACAAGCAGAAAAGGGCCAAAACTGTAGTTGCAAAATATTGAAGTTAGATGTAAGGAAAAAGAAATAAAGACCCCACAAACTTTCTAACATTAAGAGCAGCAAAGCAATTTCCCCAAATGCAAGGAATGGGAAGGAATAACTGACTTGGTCATTGATTTTTATCTCCTTTTTTTTTGTCTACCACACTTCACACTTTGTGCTTAGCTTGCTGGTAGATTTTCCTCCTCTCTTCCTTAGATTTGAAAGGCCCTGTACCTCAGCCACCATGTCCCAGCTTCTCACCTATTCAGTTTTGGTTTTGTTACTACTTTTTAAAATTACTTTTAAAAGCCCCAAGTTCATTGACTAGACACTTAGTGGTCTTTTCCATACATATTTTTCTATGACTCCACTAATGTATTACATATTTTAAGATTCAAAAAGTCAAACAAGAAATTAGCAGACAGTTGTCAGTAAAAGAAAATCTAATCTAATCAGAAAATTTTGTCTGGTTAATGCCTTTATTCGTGACTACAGCTGATTTATGACTATTTATTCAGACTGAGACACTTTATGAAATTAGGTCTATCTCCATGTAAAAATGTTATTATGCAAAACCTCTCATTTTTTTATACAGCATCTCCAAAACATTTTTCATTAGTTTCTCACAGCCTATTGTTTCCTGTGTGATTAATGACAACAACGTAAGAGGGTGCTATTTTCCGAGAGAGACATACTTTAGTTTTCTGTCTTGCTATCAAAAGACTATTGGCTTTTAAACAGCTGTTAAACATCTTTCACATAAGGAAACAAAGGGGATATTCCCTACATTTTCATTTAATCCTTAAATGATATGAATCTGAGTAAAAGCTATACAGGAACTACTAAGCAAACTTTCACAGGAAATGACAAACAATATAATACCAATCAAGCAGAAAAGGCTAAAGCTCTGATGAGCAATGAGGAACATGAGCAAATGCTTCCTAGGCTATATTATATCCATTTATTTTCTTACACATGTCAAAAGTTTTATGTAAGAACAATCAGCTTTACTGAACTACTAATAATGAAAGTGCTTTTAAAATAATAATGTCCTTTTTAAAGGGAAAAAAAATTATTCAGACTGCATTTGTTGCTAGCTCCAGGTTTGAATCAAGGAAGACATTTCAAGACCACACCACCACAAACCCTCTGCCAGTAAAGTTCAGAGCAGTCCCTGAAAGGGCATGGAGGAAAGTAAATGTCATCTACAATAACTTGGCAACTACTGGGGTGGAAAAATGTTATCTTAAGTGACGTTGATATTCTGTTTTTCAGCACCCCACTGTCTCCTGAAGCAATGTTCACTACTCAGAGCATGTGTGTAACCAGCGTCTATTGAAAAGCTGTGAAAATTTTGAGATAAGCCAGAACTTTATTCCTACCCTTTAAATTCTTCTACCATTGAATACTAATTTAAAAGGTGGAAGTTGTCATCAGATTAAAATATGAATAACAGCAATCTTAATTTTTATAAGGTATTTGCTAATGCACAGCTTAACTTTCATTTCCTGTCAAATTTCATCTTCGGTTGGTATCTGTCTCCTGGGTCAAGAGCCATGTTGACTGCTATAAGTAATTGATCATTACATACATTTTATAGAAAGTCTCAGGGGTTAAGCTACACATGAACTATCAGAAGTGTCTTGAGGCTTGCGGATTCTCTCCTTATACAATAAGACTCACCACTGCCACTGAAATCATGTGGAAAGGAAATTTCTCCTCCCCAAAACTGAAGGCAACTGTTTTTCCAAGGAAAGGCCTGGTCTAAAAAAACCAAACAAACACAACACATAGATACCTTTTTTTTCTGAACAGAAAACCCAGAAATAATGAACAGTTTTCTCTCAAGCTGATTCTTACTTACTCGGGTAGCTCAGGCAAGGTACTGAGTATAAGTCCGCCAGTCTTGCACCTAAACTTCAATGCATGGCTCTGTACTAGTACA
Source organism: Nestor notabilis (assembly GCF_000696875.1). NCBI lineage: Eukaryota > Metazoa > Chordata > Aves > Psittaciformes > Psittacidae > Nestor > Nestor notabilis. Next base: position 17,306 of record NW_009923418.1, read on the forward strand.
GCTTATAAGTGAAAGCCTAACAATAAAACTTCATGCTATGTATAGAAATACAAAATACTGGGGGGGAATGGGTCAAAAACACAGAGAAGGTAACTGTGACAAAAATTGACATTTCAGAATTAAGAATACGTACAGGGGAAGTTTTAGAACCAATGTCACCCACTCAAAACCCCAAAACTTGGCTGATACTTTTAATGAAATTAATCTTCCTACCAGAAAAAATTCTAACATTATTTTTGCTAAAATTTTCTTGTTCATCTATGAGAAATTCCATGTTGGCTTTCTCAGGATAACAGAGAAGGAGGTAACACTGGAAGGGAGACCCTCGCTCAAAGATATAAATCATTTTTGGAATGAAAAAAAAAATAAAATACTGCCCTTACACTGATATTTCACCAATAAAAATTCAAGTGACAGCTGAAGCCCTATTCTCCATGCATACATCACCTTTATTATCCAAATTAATATTTGCAGATTAACCGTGACACAGATGCAAATGCTTGAGTTGGTTTCTTGCAGATGAGCTAAGATCCCTCAAAGCTTATTTGCTTAAGCACACTGGCACCTGAACTCATAACATAAACCAGAGGCACTTATCAACTAATACCAGGAGAGTATCAGGTACCAGACAGTTAAAGAATTGTAAAAACAAAACAAAGAACCTCTTCTGACAAAAACGATTTAAACTCCTTCAGCAAAGGCACAGCAGCTTCCTTTGGAGAAGTAATGGGGAAAAAAATAATTCACAGCAATTAAAATGTCATTCCCCTGGAAGAAGATCAATGGGCCATACAAATGCAGAAAAAAACGCAGTGCTGCAACTGTGAGCAGTTTGCCCCAAGCATTAGAAAAGATTCAGTTTCCCTCATTGATTTTTTATTCTTCTGCTAGATAATTCCTTGAGTTTCAGCTCTGTCATCCTCATTAAGCGGGATAATTTCAAAAGAGTCACCTGTGTGAATAGAGTGCTTGTGTGTGTGATGGTGTTGAATCATCCTCCAGTACACTAATGAATTAGAAGATAAAAGGTGTTAGCCACATGTATTTGGGTAATAATCAGTCAGGTTTTTATGGAGAATCTCATGCTACCAGTTGTATGCTCTAGCTTGAGATGTTCCCAGAAACATGCTGGCAGATGCATTTTTCTGTCCATATATTCCAACATAGAATCATAGAATAGTTAAGATCATCTAGTTTCAACCCCCCTGCCATGGGCAGGGACACCACACACTAGACCATGTCACCCAAGATTCCGTCTGACCTGCCCTTGAACACTGCAAGGGATGGAACATTTATCACTTCTTTGGGCAACCTCTTCCAGTGCCTCACCAGCCCTCACAGTAGAGAACTTCTTCCTTATATCTAACCTAATTGTTAAAGATTATTTTACTTTTAAACAAGAGTAAAGATGATGTAAAGCCAAAGTTGATGATATATTTGCATAGCATCTTTCACGCAAGGAATACAAACAACATATAGAAAACAATCCTATCCAGAGCTTCATTTCCCGAATAATTAACTAGATTTGGTACATTAAGAAAACCCTGAGACCCTACAATAAATACAGTACAATATAAAACAATACACGTTTTTCTTTCAGTGCTTTCTTTTTCTTTCTCAATTGTTTTCTCGTTAAGGATTTTGCATCTCAGGACAACAGCACTAAATTTAAAACAGCAGATCAATAGTGGGAAATGTTTTGCTTGTTTGCAATAAGTATGGTTTATTTCTTTACTTCTGAAGCAAGTGACACTATTGTTGGGTAAAAGTTAGAATTAATATTTCATAATTATATAGAGAATCAAAAAGGAAACAAGAGAAGTGTGTCAGGTCTTGCCATTTTGATGAAGTGAAGGCTGCTTTCTTTTTGAGGATTTAAGGTTCACAAGGTTCTTTTTACATGGTTTGGTTTTAGCCTTGCTAGGGCAGCTTTTTAAAGGATGCAAGCTAATTAGAAGCATAAAAGACTCTTGAAATTGCATTTCAACTTCAGTAAATGAGGAGCTATTATTTATGGGCTTTTCTTTTCCTTTTGAGCCACCAACAACTTTGCTTTAACTTCACTAGTTCTCAATCTAACAACAAAGCTGCTGCAACAGAGATTCAGGATGGGAAATAATGAAAATTAAAGTTACAAATATGGTGCTTGTTAACAAATGTGGAAAATGAAATAAAGAGTATTTTCACCTATAAAATATTTCCCTGCTGTTTTTTAAAGAAGGACAGGAAAAAGAAATTGTAAATAGACAGTACAATGTATATTATAAATGCTATTAACAACAGAGCCCAAATTATCACAGCAGGTTTACAGGTGAATGGTAGGTTTTACAAATCTAAAATTAGCCCTTCGCCTGACAGCACATGACCACTAGAGAAAATATCTTTTTATCTTGGAAATCTGCCCAGTTCTATACTAAATCCTTGATCTGTATCAAGGGAGAAAAAATCCCAAGACTTGAACAAGCCATTAATACTAAAGGAGAAAGGTGGGATGCAACCAGGGATCAGTGTTGACACCTCCCTGCCTGGAGGAGGAGCTGGCACAAATATGTGCTGTAACAGAGAACCGTTGTGGGAAGCAGCACAGTTTTATACTTAGACTTCGTGAAGAGTCACAGCATTATGGTGTAACACAGCCTTATAAACAAAGACAAAAAGCTTGAAGAAAATATATCTTGAACTTGAGATGAGTAATCCAACCCTGTGCTAATGGCAGCCTTTATGCTTTGCTGATTTTACAGAGAAGTGCTTATTTTATTGCTTTCTTTCATGAATTCACTCTCTGCTATGTTTGTAGGAGTTACTAGAATTCATGACTTCCTCAAGCATCACATTTACAGAGCTGTTTTGCAATTGCAGGACCTGTGTTAGTGTTGTAAAAGTGTGGGAATGCACAGGGCAAAATCATGGTGTTATTTTAAAATGAGTTACCCTATTGCCTTTACTAGGATCCGAACATGTGTTAAAATCTGTGTAATGCATTAGCCTTTTAAATTTACCAGCCAGAAGATACGATAAAAATCTCAGCATGTGAAATTATCCAGCCTGGGCCTCCTGCCCCCTTTTTAATCCAGCTGGCTGGCCAACAACAGAGCTTGCAAGCACTCTTGCTGCTGAAATTTGTTAGATTATTTGCTGAATTTTGTTAGATTATTTTCTTTTTAGCTCCAGCAGCAGAGTCTGTAATATCCCATACCATTTGCCTTTCATGTGCAGACACAGAGCCTTAGACAGCTGTCAGCCCTTTGGGAGACAACTTCTCTGAAGAGAAAAGCTCAAGGCAGAGCTCTGAATTCCTCTTTAAAAAACACAAAACGAGAGAAACAGATTCATTTCCTCTGGATAATGTCAGGCTGCAGAGTTTCTTTGTCCCCACTTACAAACGCATGCATGTAAATAACAATGTTCAACCCTGTTTTCACTTTTTGAGAGGTGAACTAAATAAGACCACAGAAGTGCTAATTTGGATACAAAAATATTTTTTCCAGCATGTCTTCTTCATGACATTTTCACTGTCCAGACCCAGGGTTATTACCTGGATTGCTTTGGGTCCTCTCCCAGGCTTCGAGATCTCTCTGTGGAAGTGGCACATCATGTGTGCTCACCCCTGGGGACAGGGCAGAACCACTTGAACCTTCATGCTGGCAAGCAAGATGTTTGGACATTTGTATTTGTGAGAACTGAAAACTGGAAAGAAAAGTCTTCATTACTAGAAGGTCAAGCTTAGATATTTAGTGGCATGGTGTAACTCTAGATTTGGAATTGCCTAGAGAAACTAGGAGATGGAAAAAAACACTAGTTTTTACATTTTACAGGGGAAAACAACAAAACAAAACCACCAAAGAAGCAAACCAAACATGTAGGCAAAGGAGTAAACAATGCATGAATCACTTCAAACAAAATCATGCACTTACAACGTTCAATGCTTGAGTGCCACAGGGAATTAATTTAGGTAAGTCTGACAAAAGCCCCAAACATTTACCATGTCAAATTCCATCCATTTAATATCTTCAGATATGCAAATTAATAGGTGTCAAATTATCCTCCATTTCCAGCAGTAAATCCTTCCTCCATAGTTAATGGCTCAAAATAGAAGAGTGCACATACTCAACCAGAGACACTGACTTCCTACTGGATTATTGCTCCAGAAGTCATCTTTATCTATGCTTCCATTCCACTGGTATTCTTCTCCCAGTGTACAATGCTATTAAGAATAATGGTTTAGAGCATCAATAATAGATTAAAGACAGCCTCCTCAACATGGCTGTGTCAGCAGTGTAATAAAATCCATCATTCTTTGAACATTTACAACCATACATCTTAAGTTAATGATGTGGTGCAACTCTATCAGCAAGAAATGAGGGAAACAGAAGTTGAAAGCAAGAAGCCATAAAAGCTTGAAACTGAGCCCAGGAAAACTGCAAAGAATTCTAAAGTGTAAGGCTATTTAACTCAAAACCAAGCAGGCAGCAGGCTTCTTAACTAGATATCCAAGTTTGTCAAGACAGATGTTGTAACACTAGTGTAAGAAGTTTGAATTCAATCCTCAGTTTAAAATCTGTTTGGAAGTTTAAAAGGATCTGCATCATGGAGACAAAAGGACTCACCTGCCAACTCCTACAGTCTGACTATAGTCAGATGCCTCTGCTTTCGGCACCACAACAGCAAGGAATTGCATCTTAGAAAGCCATTAAGTCCCCTCTATTTAAAAAATCCAAATTTAGAAAACCCTACCTTCGGGTCACCTAAAGTTTGGGGTTTTTCCTCTTTTCTTCGTAAGTAGAGCTTCACACAAATATATACTAAATGGTGTTAGCAGCAATCAATAATAAGGCTAGAATAAAATATTCAAAAGTCCTTTTAAAAATTACTACACATTGTTAATGATTCATGTTTGCATCTCTGAAACATTTTGTCTCTGATTTTGGTGGAGATTTGAACTACGCTATATTCACACATATTCAAGAATGAGAAAATCTCAAATATTGCTACCACGAAAATATTAGCAGATTAAAAACTATGTCTAAGCAGTACTTCACTGATATTGAAAGGAGATCTAAGCCTGGTCCATTTATAATCCTTAGATAAAACAGATTTCACTGTTCCAAAAAGATCAATGCTGCTTTCTTCCAGGCAGTAACAATGTTGCAAATTCACTGCACCTTATACATATTTTAATCATTATGGTTTTTATGTATGCCAGTATTCCAAAAGCAATATAAAGACTGCAGTATGTATATTTAGGTTTGCACCATAGTGAGGATAAACGCTTGACTTCATATTAACTCTGACTTATTTAACTTGGACTTTCCATATTGTCTTTAAGCACAAGAAATCATCTTGGATAGGCTGCATGTTGACAATTAGCACTGCAGTATCTCAGAGAGCATTTCCTTTGGAAGAAGAGAAGCTGAAGAGAAATAGTGGTTTAAAATATTAAAAATAATAGGTATAGTACAAGAGTTTTCAACTTACTAGCTTTCTTAGGTTCAAAGAATGAGAGATGAGATTGTTCTTTATTTCTTCAATTTATAAGAACAGATCTGTGATCCATGTGGTCTTATCCAAGCACTTAATGTTCAGCTGTATGTGACTTACAGTGATAAAAAGAGCCATTAGCTTCTAATAGATTTTGTTCTTTCTAAGAGTTTCAACTGAAAGCTACTACAGTATAGAAATAACTGCATGTTGGTGACTTGGTAGCTCCAAAATATTATTTCTATGGTAGATTATCAAGTAATACATTAAAATTCAAGTGTGTATTCACGCCCATCCTTATTTCAAGGCAGATCTAATGAAATTTTTTCGGCATAAGGGCACCTCGTAGACTTAGTTTAGCCAATTCTACTAGACAAGTATCACAACAATTCCCTTTTCCTTTTCGTTGTCCATAACCACAGGAGTTGTGATACAAAGCAGAAAAATACAACTTTGCCCCTGTACTCTTGAAAGCTGAGCTAACCCCATGCACAGCCATTGTGATAGAGCTCACCAGCTCACAAATACAGTCAGTAAATCCAGGTGCACAGAATGCTTTCACCTCAACCTTGTCAGCAGGGGTACACAGGGAAGGGAGGTGAGCTAAAAAGTTGCTGCAGAGGAAAGGAAGACAGAAGTGGAATGGTAAGGTCAAAGGGGAGGGTGGGGGGAACAACAGGAAGAAAATATGGTGCAAGGTTATATCTTCACACGCCAAATTCACTGACTAGTTTTAATAGATAAGCACACAAGGAAGCTTGCTAAGGGAGAAATACAGGAAGAAAAGTCAATAAAGCCAATAGCAAGACTAGTTTGCAAACATGACTGGTCCAATTGACTGAAAAAAATAACAAAATAAAATAAAAAAATCATTACAGGACCTACTCCTTCTTATATGAAGCAATTGACTTGGGATGCAGGTAGATCGCTGTTTACAAATTCAGATATTGATTTTGGCTGTGGGTGTTGTTTATGCAGATGTTGATAAAACATGTTAAAATTTATATCATGCTGTGGAACCACCATGTCCTATCCTTCCAGTAATATCCTAACTGGCAGACTTTGCTGGGACCACTTAAGGAGCCAGAATTATAGACACATTTCCTGAAATAAGTATTATTACGTCTGTACTGCTAGAAAAGTTTCACAGAGATCAACCACAATAGAGCTGTTAATCAGAAGGCTGGTTATTTGGCTAGGCTAGATGCTTGCTGAATCTTTTTTTAACATACCTCACTATTTCTAGGTCTGTAAAACATATTCAAATCCTCATAGGAACAGGATTTTTTTTTTTTTTTTTGAAATTATTCTTACTGACTTTTCTGTTTTTCTGGTCTCAGGATGGTATGAGATAATAAATAATAACAGAAGGAAGTAAGAAATAAATGTGATATTTCAAACTTACAAAGTCAGGGTTTATTTGAATTCTTCTGTATGGATTTACAGCAGCAATTTTCATGAGTCGAATCTCATTTGAGTTACTAACATGAGGTGTTACCTCATGATATCAAGCTATGAATGAGTCCCCCCATTACTCTCACTTATGACTGTACATGCAGAGCATCTATGGTCTCCTACATCAAAACAGAGCCAAAATTGTATCTGACATACAACCTAGCAGTTTATGAAAAAAAGACACAATATAATATTTGAGATCCCAAGGCAATGGTCAGAATCAGTGCTACTTTTGTAGCATTAATATCTAATTTGAAAGTATTTCATCTTCTACATTGTGCTATGCTGCAAAGAAACCAACTCAATTTGCCTTCTGCTTTAAAATTACGTAATCACTAAATAATGACTTACAAATGTCTATTGATTTGCTGAGAAACTTCAGTCTACATATAATAGGTTGTATTTTACGTTTCCTCAAGATCCACATCTATAAACACTTTTTATACCCTGCCTGTCTCCCCCTCCTCCCTCCTCGAGGCTGATATTTTGTTTAGGCACATCTTCCTCCATAACATTCTAACTTTGTGTCCATGTTATAAGTCCTTTTTCTATTAATAAGGGACATTGGCAAGGGATGTTAAAAATAACAGGAAAGGCTTCTATAGGTATGTAGCAAATAAGACAGACTAGGGACAACGTGGGCCCTCTCCAGAAGCTATCGGGAGAACTGGCTACCCTGGATTTGGAGAAGGCTGAGGTTCTTAATGACTTCTTCGCCTCTGTCTTCACTAGCAAATGCTCAGACCACACCACCCAAGTCTTGGAAGGCCAGCGCAGGGACTGTGAGAATGAAGACCTCAGGCCCACTGTAGGAGAGGATCAGGTTTGAGACCACCTTAAGAACCTAAACGTGCACAAGTCCATGGGACCTGATGAAATCCATCCACGGGTCCTGAAGGAGCTGGCAAATGAAGTTGCTAAGCCATTCTCCATCATATCTGAAAAATCATGGCAGTCACATGGAGTTCCTGATGGCTGGGAGAGGGGAAATGTAACCCCCATTTTCAAGAAGGAGAAGGTGGAAGATCCAGGGAACTACAGACCAGTCAGTCTCACTTCTGTGCCTGGCAAAATCTTGGAGCAGATTCTCCTGGAAAGACTGCTGAGGCACACGAAAAACAGTGAGGTGCTTGGTGGCCTTCTATGATGGGGCTACAGAA
>NW_009923419.1:0-10637 GCF_000696875.1 Nestor notabilis
TTGCCGGCTGGGCTTAAACCACGACAGGACTATATGAAAAGTACTAAAGTAATCTGATTTGTGGGTTGTTTGGGGTTATTTTTTGTTTGCTTTGTTTGTTTGTTTGGGGATTTTTTTGAGTTGAAGGACTCTTTCTGATGTAGGTGGTTTGTATCTTCTGTTGCCCTTTGAGAACCATAGTGGTGCAGTTAATCAGTTCCTTCCTCTGTGCTAGCAGGTTCATTAGCATTACTGCTCCACTCTTTATACTTGGTTTTTCTAATATACAGATCAAACACTTTTTCTATTTTTTTTTTTTTTCATTTTCACTCTGAGAATTTGTATGGATCAAACTTATTGACCTTCTTGCACTTTGCCAAGCTTTAATTAAGTCTACTACACAAAAATTCATGAAAAAGGAGAAAAGGTCAATATCATGGCTATTTTTATTTATATCACTCTGGGTCAAGGACACTTCAGTGTTGCTAAGGCCTTATTGATCCTTTATGAGTCATTTGTTCAAAGGTCATATCTATCACAGACTGTGGATATCTTTTCCTGGTGCCTGCAAAGACAGTAAGTTTCCATTTTCTCTTTAGGTCAAGATGTGACAGTGGGTTCTGACAATGGTAGGCTGAGAATGATGTGCTTCTTATTAAAGATGAAACTGGATTGAAGAAGTCAGCAGGGTTCTGCTCATGATGCTTTCTAAAGGTAATGGGCTGAATCTTCTATACATCGGCAAAAGTTTATTAGCTTCAGTGGAGCTACTTGTACTGGCTGGGGAACTGATGTTTACCCTGTGCCTCATTTAGGGATCTATTAAAAAACAACAACAGCAAAAGAACTTTAAAAAAGAAAAAAAATATATAGAAGAAATACTCAGGAGGCAGCACATTTGAAAGCTGTTTCATTGGGCATCTGTGCAGCGCAGGTGTAAAACCTATGGTGAGTGCATTTTCCTTGAATATTTACATTCAATAAACTGAGGTCACACACAGAGATGTTCACTCACTTAATTCTCCTTCCAGAGGGAAAGGCAGAATTTGATTCATTGCATATAATTCCTTAAAATACACAGAGGTTTGTGCAAAGGCCTGTCTATAAATTAAACAATAATGCTAATTCATGTGGAGCGTGGCAGGCAGGCTGTGATTGAAGGGTGCTGTCTGATGTGCTCTCAGCAAATGAACCTTTGCTCCTTGCCAGTCAGATTAGGAGCAGCTTTTAAAACAGTCACATAGCAGGATTGCCACAAAGGTTTATAATAATGATTAGGGAGCATATAATTAAAGCCACTTCCAAACTGGAAAAGCATTCTCAGCAGACTTCACAAACTCTAAAATGCTTGTTTATTCAATAATTATGGAGCATAATTATGGTAATGAGGTTAGCTCAGATTTACATATTAGCAATGCATTTTAATGATCTGATTATACAAAAGTGAGATACAATAGATTAAATTTTATATGGAAAATTTGTTGCCAGACTGGAATCATAAGACAAACCCACCTTACCCCCCCAACAAATAGATTTATAAGAGCTCAGGGAATTACCATGTAATAAATCCTATGGTTGTAATGAAATAACTAGAGCAGAAAAAAATTCTAACTATTGTATGAACAGAAATCCCCAGCTGCAGAACTACTGCTGAGTGACATTAAAGAATATAGGATTTTTTTTTCTTCCTCAAACTATTTTTTAAAAATATCACCAAATGGCTACAGAGCCCTTGGAGACAGTTTTGTGAAGAACAGTCACTGCCTTTGTTTCTGACCAGTGAAGTTAACAAGTCTAGATAAAGGAAATGTCCCTCCTGTTTTCTCACCTGGCTCTCATCTTTTCTTTCATCTAGCTCATCCTTTCTTCCTTTCATCCAGTTTTTGCTTCTCTTGCTTTCATTCAGTGGTGTTCTCTCAAAAGGCCCTGCTATGTTTTCTACCAATAACATTTGTGTTTCTGTGGTTGGAATAATCGTATTTCCTTCATGTATGGCTTTTTTGCTTTGTTAGGCTCTGTAAAGCTTTCAAATTTTATTTTAAAGGAACAGTTTAGTTCCTTTAATCTTTGATTTGGTAATACACATTGTCTTTAACTCATTAAATGTCCTCCTCTTGTTGTTTTAAGAGGTTAGTGATTTATTTTGTGCAGCATTGCAGCAAATTGGATGTTCTTTCAGTCAGGGAAATCAAAGCAAGGCTGCACGTGATGCATTAACTGACAAAAGGGGATAACATGCTGAAATAGTCTGTTTGTATTTGAGGGGCTTGGTCTTTGTGGTTTTTTTAGGGGTAAATAGTTATAATTATTTGTAGGTACAATAGTCTGAATAATAGTGAAATTAAAATGTGAGAATTAAACAATGCTGAGGGTGCTGAGACGAAGACAGTGATGTTGTCTCTCCACAAGGCAGTGTGATATGTGCTGGTTTTGCCATCAGGATTCAGTCTATGCACCAGTTTAGCTCTGCTGGAAATACCCTCTGCTCCAGCCCCTCACTCTGAGTTCAAGGACTACCTAACCACAGGGGCTCCTGCAGTGAACAGACATTGCCGAGCAGACAGGGGTGGGAAGGTTTGTCACTGTACGAAGGAGTATCTTTGGGAATAGTAACACTGGTTTATTGCTGGGTCCCAGGAGGACCCTGAGGCACCCAGCTCTTCCCAGAGAGTGTCACAGCAGCCATTAGAAACTCCAGCTTGCATTTAAAACAGCAAATGCCAAGCTGAACCATTACATCCAGAACTGTTTGCTCTAATGTTGAGAGTCTAAGTCTGAAAACTTGAATCCTTAAGCTAAGTACATTTTTACTGAAGAAATCTGAATTACTGAATCCTTAAGCTAAGTATTTTACTGAAGTAAAAGAATGTATTTGTAAAATCTAGGGTGCCTTTAGTTACAGCAGGCTGACTCCTGAGATGAAGACAGAGAACCAGCAAATACTTTGGAAAAGGGGGAAGATGAATTTTGCCCAGGTTTGGGTTAATCTTGTTTTAAAGCATCCAGATTGTCAGTGCTCATTCTTTCAAGTAATAAATGGATACCAAGGAAGTGTTTCTTTACTCTTGATTCCACACAGTTCTAAGCCCACAACCTAAACCCGTGTTCTATGCACGTCTTTAAAATTCCCTGAAAAAGCAGACTCCCCTGAGGTTGCATTTTCAAGCTCATCCTTAGCCAAACCCTCTCTGCATTATTTTTCAGACACAGTTTTTTAGGTTGCATTGATAATATCATTATTTGTTCTTTTAGACACCAGTCTTTGAAAAACTAGTCTGAAGTCTATAGTCAAGAAAACTTAGGCTGTAGTATTAAATATAAGATTTTTGTCATCTCTTTTTGCTTGTTTACATTTTCTTGCTGTGTGGGTCATTTCATCCTTGTGTATCAGCACACTAGGGATGGACTTTGCCAGATTTTGTATTCTCTTGTTCCCAGAGAGGGAAATACAAGCTTCCACTCTCTTTGTCTTTATTTGCATGCAGGTATTCTGGAGCAAACCTGATCGTGCTGCTCTCTGGGATTGTTTGCCCTTGTTTTAGGGCTTGCTTGCCAGGGAGGAAGACTGAATAGCGCTGTTTACACTGCTCTCTGAGTGCGCTAGACAAGGGCACCTCTCAAATGCAAGGCACAGCATTTTGACTGGCATATTTTTGCAGGGGACTCTATTAAATGAGGAAGTATCTGCTTTAACTCTTAGCAACCTTAGCAGCAGTGCTTGTGACAACTAAACCAGCCCTGCTCCAAAGACCCATTATCCTTCATGGGTTATATTTTATTCACGTGGCAATAGCCCCGTAATAATAATAGTTCCACAGGAACATCTCCTCCTTTCCTCAGTGTTGTTAATATTAAAGAATTGACTAACTTTGGATTTAGCATTGAATGTTGCCCTTGATAAAATATATGAGAGGTATTATTTGCATTCAAGGTTTTCCTTTTCCTACTGAAATCAGTAGATGAGTCACAGAAGTGCAAAGATGGCAAAAAGCCAGTGTTTGTGAAGAGTGAGCTCTTTATCTTCCTTCTCCAGAGCTCCTTGCAGGAACATCTCTGGTGGTTATCCTGGAAGTAGTTTCATTGTCACGCATTCAATACAACCTGCCCTTTTAACAAAAGAAGATACATTTCTTTATCTCTCTAATTAAAGCTTAGACTTCAAAACATTATATATTGTCTGTGGCTCCAACTGTCTTCTAAAAGAAGAATAGCCCTTTCTTTAGGGGAAAAAGATCTCAGCGCTGTCTATACTTCATGGATTTTCAAGTCAGCACATGAGCATTGTGAATTGCATAAATTCAATGGATGTTCAGTGCTTCAACACAGAAACACGTTACCCAGGACATTATTGCCTGAGGCTTGGAATAGAGAAACTGCAAGTCCCTGCCAGACACGCTACAGACATACTGATATATCTCTGCAATGTATTCTTACTGTCCAAATACCAGCTTGATAAGTTCATGTAAAAGTCAAGCAATAAAAACATCTCCACACCAGGCTGAGGATAGTTATATCCTTTCTTTTCGAAGTCAAATATAAATGATCCTGCTCATTTAAAAATCCCCCTGCTGTGTTGCCTTAGCCAATTTCTCTTATCCCACGACTCTAACTGTGCTCATTGTTCCGGTCTGTATTTGCCATTTTGAGGACACTGAGAGAGGAGGAAAGCTTTCTGCTTTTTTGCCTATGTGCCCTGCCTGGGAATGCTCCATTACATGTTTCTCCTGAACCAGCTTGGCTCACAGCTTTCCTTTCAAGCTGTCTTTGTTGAGATTTTTAGCTTTCAGATCCCTCTATCCTGGGTAGGGTATGGTTAGGAGGAAGATGATGGGAATTCTGTCCATAAAAAGTAACTGAGCTTTGAGATCTTTCATGTGCCATGAACTCTAGAGCTTGTGCAAGTCCAGTGTTAGCTCTGCTGCCTTTGAGTGAGGCTGCTTAACTGTAATTGGCAGTGAAGCATTTTTGTAATCTTGGTAAAAAGATGCTAGACAAGCGATAAATTACACCATGTTCTGCTTTATGAAACACATTAAAATCTTGGTGAAAATAAAACAGCTCTTTAAATCCAGCTCCTCAAATTCAAAGCATGTGTTTTCTTGGCAGGTAACTGGTGAAACCCCTGTGCCTCTCGGTGTTATTCAGCGGGAATAGTCTCACAATAACCAAAAGATACATGACAAATCTATGCAGGCACATATATGTGTACATATCTACAATATATACAAATACAATATGTTACTTTTCTGCACTTCCAGAAGATGGTACCCTTTCCCTGAGATTTTAAGTACTGTTCAAAGGGCATGCTAGAGTAAAGGAAGATCTCTTGAGGTGGAAATGGGTTCAAGGGGCTCTGCAGCCATAAGAAGTAGTATTGGGCCATTTCTAAGGCTGGAAGCTCTGCCCCTGGAACTGTGCCCCCAGGGGTGCACCTCAGTGACTGTTGTGGAGCCAAGACTGACCTGGCCAAGCTACTTGGTTTAGGAGCTGTTGGTTCTATTTTTTTCCCTCTCTTTGTCAGATTTCCTTTCCTCAGGATTGGTGGGTGTTTGTAGTGGGTGGGAGGTGTGAGTTAAGAGGCAGGATCTGGCCAGTAGACGTGAGGGATGGGGCTGCTGTGAGCACTGAGCTTTTAGTCTTGACTCATTGCATGCCATAATCCTTGGCACTAAATGCATGGTCACAACTTTGGTGACTTCAGCTTATCACACTAGCTGTGATGACTGGTTCCAGTAGGTTTGTCCTAACCAGGGAGAAGGAAGACTGGAAATTTCCTTGCTGAAAATGAATACAACTGCACAATGATGGTCAGTAGCCCTTCCCGTCCTGAGATCTCACACAGCTGAGATTTAACCTTAATTCATAAGTCATTAGGAGGCTATCCCACTGCCTACCAGTGTCTCTGGTTTCTGGCTGCTGAGGTGCAGGAGAGAAACAAGTTGCCAAAGGTCTCCACAAGACTTGCAGTGGATCTGAGGAGAGAATCCAGACCCCACTCCCCATTTCCACTGTAATGTTTAAGCCTTTTGTCTTACTTGCTGCAGGAAAGGTACAGAGTGGTAAACAACTGCTGGGAATAAATGAGCTTGTCATGCTAAGTGTATTCCTAGAGGGGTGCTGTGCTGCCTCTTTCTTCTTTATAAGAAACAGCTGGCCCACAGTGGCTGTACTATCTAATCCAATGATAAAAGCAGGATTCAGGTCCCCCCATCCTAACCGAGTGTCTCACGCTGCCTTGTTGCCTGCTGTTGATGGAGAGCACCTGTGGCTCTGCCACAAACAGCACTTGAGCTGCTCATTGAGATTGTTTCCGTCAGCAGCTTTTGCTACCTAGGCAGGAGATGTCTCTTCAATCTGTGCCTTGGAGCCTGCTTTATGTTCTCCCCTGTTGACTCAGGTACAGCACACGCAGAATAATGCCACAAGCGAAGCCCAAAGGCCAGATAGCACCAGCTGATCTGGATAGTAGCAGAGTGATCCCTATGGCAGGAGAGCAGAGAAAGGAATTTTAATCCTAATTAATTCACTGTTTGTTTTGTTTGGGTTTCTTTTTGCAGAAGATATGTGTGAAGAATAAGGCAATAGCATTAAGTGATTGAAGGGTAAAATAGTGAAAGCCACTGCCCATTGAGACAAGAGTTATTGTTTGCTGAGTAGTTTGAATACTGTAGTTTTTGAATACTGTTACAATAATAATGGATAATTGGAGTTACAGTAGTTGTGTTACATCTTGAAGCAAACAGTCATTAAAAATAATTAGTCTTAAAATGTATATACTGCTGCACAGAGAGAATTTCAACATTGCAAAACAGAAATAATTTTAACCAGCAGGATACTCTGTGTCTAAGCCAACACAAGCTTTTTCTACACTGATACTCAGTTTATTGAACTCCAGGATTTCATGGGTTCTTACAACTGGTGCTTTTTCAATATCTTAGCATGAACCCCACAGCCTTCACAAAACAGGCAAATTCTGTTCACCCTCTTTCATAGACAAAGAATTGAGCCTGGAGTCCAAGTTTAGTGCTTAGTGAGGATTTGGGTGCCCTATCCAAAATGATGATCCTAAAGTCTGCTTAGCTGTCCCCTAATGCTAAAGCTGGTTAGTGTCTTACAGTTAACTCGTGTCTTTATTTTAATTATGTTTTCCAGCATGAAGATTTCTGCTTTTGCACGGAGTGTTTCTGCCTTCCCAGAGCTGAGCTGGGGTGGGGCTTACTTCTAAGTGAACAAAGAGTCTCTAAGGCAAGTGTTCTCCTATCTGTGACTTCTTATGCCCCCATAGCATATGCGTTCTGATTTTGGCTGTATGCACTGAATGAAAACTTGCTGTTGCAAAATTCACGCTGGCCTGGTCTTGTCCCTGGGTGTTGCACAGGCAATGTGGAAAAAAGGGTGGGATTCATAGTCCCACACCAAGACCTCAAGGCTTGAGGCTGCAGTACCTGATTTTAGCTACAAATTCGTTTGTAGCTGTGCTTGTAAGGGGCCTGCCTGGAGTTAAAACAGAAGTCTTTAGCATTCAAATGAGCTTCCTGGGTCACCAGCTAGGTGAGTTAAACAGTAGATCCGTTTGTTTTCTACTTCTACATTAGGGTGCTTTGCTTCTCATGAACTCTGGTGCCAGAAATCTTGCTAGAACCCCAAAAGTAGAGTGTGTGTGTGTGTGTGTGTGTGTGAAGTGTTTTAAGATGGACTTTTTTATTTCAAAGCATAATGGTTTCTTATCTGTAGTAGTCTCTTCCACAATGCTGCACAAAAGAAGACTTTATTCTTGCAGTACTTACAGGCCCTGGTCTGTGTTGCATTCCCATGTAAAACTGAAAGATCATTAGTATCAGCACTGTGTGCCCAGCATCTTTGCCTGTTTCTCACTAGATTATGTCACTAGAAAGCAGGAAAAGTGTGAGAAGTTCCCTTTCTAAGAAGGGGGTTATAAAAATGGTGACCCAGCAGGACTTTAGGTGTGTCCTGGCTTGCCCAGCAGCCCTCCCTGCTGCAGGACCAGGTCTGTGGTATGCCCAGCTATTACACTGAGAAGCCTTATAGGGAAAAACCTGCCATGCCTCTTCCTGTCAGGTGAAATGCTGCTGGTTGCACATGTGGACATCCCCTACTGCACTTGTCTGTACTTCACTTCATCACTTTGCTGGATGATTTTTAGAGCATTTTGAACTGCCTGAGGTGAAAGTTTAGTTAGACATTTAGTCAGCTGCTGCACATACAATTTAAGAATTTAAGAATTGCATATTTCTGCCAGTAGAATATGGTCTTCTGCTATATAGAATATGATGTTTTGTGCTTTGACATGTTTTGCTTCCTGAAATACCTGACAACATGCAAAATTCTGGTATATCTCAACAGAAAAGTTGGTAATACAGATTGCAAAGGGAATGTGTAAAAGATAACTCCAAACTATTCAGTTCTGCAGTTCCCTGTCTTTCACCTCTCTTCTCCCTTAGCTTTGGTATTTTCACTCTGTTCTGATGTCTACTTAAGAGAATAATTTGAACTCTTGACTTTCTTGTTTATCTTCATGAAACTTCTGGGACCAAGGTTTGGGTCTACACGGCTCTGCAGAAAGGCAAGAGAAATAGCAGCCGCAGATACAGATGTGCACCTTCTGTTTGTGTAGGTATTCAGGTGCACAGTGACTTTTCCAACATCAATGCAAAAGTTCACATTGGCGTGGAAACATTTTTTTCTTGCTGATTAATTGACATAATTGGTAATGTGAGCAATGAGATGGCTTCTAGGGACATGGACCTAAGCTCACTTCATGCTGTAACTCTGAACTTTTAGCTCACTGTGTTAAGCTCTTCACCAGAGAATTATATCCTGTTATTACTTTTTGCTGATGTTTAGCCATATGACATATATTACATTGTTTCACTCTGTGTTGCAATGAGGTGCACATTGCATTAACTTATTCCCTTAGTTAAAGAAGTTGATTTCTTTTCTTCCTGTGTGTATGCATTTTTAGGCTTTTTCTTGCTCCCCTCTCCCTTGGGGCTTGTATTGTTTGCTCCATTTGTATGCTATTGAAATACCTGTTTTTTTTCCTCTGATCTGAAAATGCAGAAGAAACAGTGAAGAAGATCTGCTGCAAAAGCTGTGCAAATATTCAAATAAATCAGACAGCTTCCTTGGCAAATACACTCTTGGTATTATGCATTCCTTTTTACTGAAAAATAGTGACTGAAATGCAAAAAAACCCCCCTTTCTGTGACATTTGAAAAGATTTTTTCAGAGAACGAGCCTAATGGTGTTGAAATGTGGTACAGTAGTTATTTGAGAACACAGCCTTAGGAAAGGGCACTTCCTGGCACTGCACTAAGAATGAAGCCCCATGTCTTTAGCAAACAGTGCTTAGTTTGAAGAAATGCCATGTGCATCTTCTTTAAGAAACCACTAATTACACACCATTAGAAAACAAGGGTGGGATTGCTAATCAGCTGTCACCCCGTATTCTATAGTGTCCCCTGTTTGCAACCCTTGGAATTATTCTTTCAGCTATTTTGAGAGTTTGTCATGAACAAGGTTGTCTACTCTTCAAGTTTGTTTACTTGAATAAAATATGGTTTTGAATTCCATTTTACTTCATGAAGCTCCTGGGATAACAGTTTATTTTGCAGTGATTTAAATAGTCACAAATTGGGTTTTATATCTCACTGTATTTTTGCTATCAATAGAGACTGGAGTGCCTCTTCTTCAGGGCAGGGCTTGGCTCAAGTCTCATGAGCAGAGCCATAAAGGGAAATGGTCTCAATGAACAGCTTGTCTTTCGTTACCTTCACAGACAGAATTAAACCTGTAAAGCTAAATCCTCTCTGGAATTAAGTAGTCTGGGTGAAAAAGACCTGAGAGAATGGTACAGTACTTTGGTTACAGACTATTTAACAGTAGGGGTGGCTTGCTTGTAATTTGTAGGAAATTTTGTCTGTTTCTCCCCCCCTCCATTCTCCTTAATGTTCTCTTCTAAACACTTCTGCTATTCCCTTATAAATTCCCTTATATATAGTTGCCTAATCTCAAGGGGCAGCACAATGTGAAGAAGGAACTGCTGGAGCAGAGGGGTGAGACACAGGCCACTGGCTGTTGTTCGTGACTGTCACAAAGCAGTCTTTTTTGCTTCAGCTTCCCAGTCACTAAGTTGGAGAGAATTGGTTTTCCATCTTTCTCTTTTGAGATCCACAAATAGAGAATTCTTTCTTCATGTGGTATATTTTATAGTTTTCATGTGAAATGGCAGTATCTGGCAGCTCTGGTTCATCCTGGTTTGTGCATTTGAGAAGTAGAAGAGATTTCCTAGAAAAATGACTGTAATTTTATCATGACTTCACATCCCTTGTGGTTAAGGATGGCAGTGCTTAAACTGCACAAGTTAGTTGTCTGAACAGGATTATAAGCAGTAATGATCTTTTGGGGAACAATTTGCTGGACCACATGGCCATACCTCTGTAATGGAGTTAACATTTCTGTCTTCCACCTGTTACGTGGCTCTTCCTTTATGAATCACAGACATATTTAGCAAAGGGTTACCTTGCAAAGCATGAAAAGACTGCTTATCACAACAAAGTTGTTGCTGCTTTCTTCATGCTCTTTCATTTGTCACACAACCTTGAAGTATGTGAACAGTAGGAATTAACTGTTCCTGC